>NC_057814.1:528548100-528549396 GCF_018294505.1 Triticum aestivum | reverse complement strand
GACGGGGCGGCGGCGGCGCGCGGCGGGCGGCGGCGTGGGAGGAGAGAAACGGCGAGGGAGAGGGAAGAAGTGAGTAACGGGCGGGGGGTACGGGCCGTTAGGTAGTAGGCTCTTTGCCGTCCGCCCCCCTTTGCCGTCCGCTTTTTTGCCTCTTTGCCGTCTGCTAGCGGACGGCAAAGAGGTGGCCCGTTAAGTTTTTCAAAAACGGGCGGGGGGTGGGGGCCACCTCACTCTTTGCCGTCCGCTGGCCGACGGCAAAGAGCTGGCAGACGGCAAAGAGCTTCTTTGCCGTCTGCCCTTTCTTTGTCGTCTGTTTTTGGGTAGCTGATGGCAAAGAGCTTCTTTGCCGTCAGCTAGCAGACGGCAAAGAGCTGGCAGATGACAAATTAGCTGATTCCAGTAGTGAATCTCGTACTCGCACACTCCTTCCCCCTCGATATAGTATGACTCTTGCACCACATCCTAGATGCATCCCTCTCTCTCTATCCTTCTCCCCGTGCCTCATTTTCTTCTAACACACACATGCATGTATACCGATCGATCTCCCAACATATACCTAGGTCGACTTTAACTATCCCCCAAAATCGATCGACGTACCTCACAAGTTATGTCTCTCCTTTCTCTGACAAAGGACGATTGATCTTCCTATGTAGTTATGTCTGCTTACCACAGCCATATCTTTCCCCCCTCATCATTCATGCATGCCTCCTGACCCGTCTCTCACACGCACGTGCATAGACAAGTAGCCATCCCCTCTCTTATTGATATTGCAGGCGTGCCCTCCGGTTGTCTAGCAAGCCTATCCCGCCATTTGTTAGAAGCAACTCCACTACCACCCCCTCCAACACTCTACTAGCTCTGTCTCTCTCCCAACCTTATTCCTCTCCTACACATATGCATGAATGTCGATCGATCTCCCTTAATACATGAGGTAGGCCTCTCTCCTCCTCCACACATATACCAGCCATTGTACCTCTATAGTTAATTAGGCCTCCCCCCACCACACACCGATAGTCGAGTGCTGTAGGTAGGTATCCATGCCACAGAGACAAACCGCACCTGTCCCCTCTCTCGTTCTAGTAGGCCAGCCACTCTATATCTTTGATGTGGGCACACACAAATTCGATGGAACTCTTTATTGATCGCGCGCGCACACAAACACACATCATCCCTCTCTTCGATTCTATGGACACCTCATGTCGATGATACCTCCACTCTCTTCTCGTGGATCGCCCCCTCTATATATATGATATATCCAGGACACAATTCCACACACATTGCATATGTTACATTTTT
>NC_057814.1:528527191-528547663 GCF_018294505.1 Triticum aestivum | reverse complement strand
TATCTCTCTATGTTTGTATCTCTCTCACAGAACGCCACGTAGGTGGTGTACGTATACAAGAAGAGAATAGGTGCACCATGCACGTACTCACGCTTCGTGCCCAGCCACACCCGCGCGGGTACACGGTGGAGCTCATTTCTGTACGTAATGGTAGCCCACGTGCTAATTTGAACGCGTGTAGCGGTTGTTTACCTACGGAGGTCGTGTACCACACGTGCACGAAACAAAGTTCGACTTGATGCGTTGGCGCGTTATTTTTAAAAAGTTATATCGCCCAATGGCACGTACACAGAATATAAAACGATTATTATGGAGAAAAAGGTAGTCCGCTCCACTATATACAATGGAGCCTCCCTGCCTGGTTTGTCTCTCCTCAGAGTATCTCACACAAGGCTGCGGTGGCCTCTCTCTCTCGGTGTACAAAAGTAGGGACACTCCTTTGTACCCCTTTACTTGTGCACGGGCAATCAGAGCCACGCGCCATGGCCACTCTTAGCAGGGCAAAGGAGGGAAGCCGAAGAGAAGCCAAAGCACAAGATGGCCAAGGCAACGCCAAGGCCAAGAACACCAAAGAGCAAGAGGGCGAGGTGGACTCCCCCGGCAAGGCCCTTGCCGGGGTGGCCTCCGCGGCCCCGGCAAGAGCCTTGCCGGGGCAACTTGCCCGATGCCAACAGAGTGAGCCACCCTTGAGCCCACAGGTTCCAACTCAACCAACTACATTGGAACCAGGGCTCGGGAGGCACCTCCGTGGTGGCATGCAGATCTTTGTCAAGATCATAAACATATGAGATCAGATGGGGACCAGAAGACGGCGACCCTCGGCGGGATCCTTGCCGAGGAGATCCACAAGACCCCCGGCAAGCTCCTTGACGGGGACGACTGCAACGCCACGGCAAGACCCTTGCCGGGCCCCCGGCAAGGCCCTTGCCAAGGGCGTCGGTGGGGCCACAGCCAGGCCCGCGTCGACCAAGACTTCACCACAGTCCCCAAGCAGCTGCTAGCACAACCAGCTGGGCAGGCACCTGCGTGGCGACGGGCGGCTTCTGAGCCAACTCAGCAAGCACCTGCGTGGTGGCATGCAGATCTTCGTGAAGAACCTACCACCGCACCACCTCAGCTGCCTGCCTGCCTACATGGCACTGCATGCATTGCTGACATGGGCGCGTGTCGAAGCAAGGCGAGGCGGCGACGGACGGGACGGGCTCCGTTCCCGTCCCCGATAAAGCGAGGGGACACCTAAGCGATGCATTAAATGCGTCTTGTCCTGTAACACAGGCGATAAGCTCACATCACTGTAGACCTTTCCACCTCATGTGTGCCACTGTGGCAGCCCCTTTCGCTATAAAAGGAGGCCCATGGCATACTGGAGAGGTGTCGGCGTTCTGGGAACGGGGGTCCCCAGACTTGCCTGCCCGCGGCCCACAGCATGGCTAAGCTAGCAGGCCGTACGGCCCATCTTCATCAACAAGGCTTCCAAGACCCTCCCGAGGGTCTAGGCCTCGCGAGGCGGACGACCCAAGACCTCCTCTGGAGTGGCCTAGCCAGGAAGGCTCACGAGGAGCGGAGATATCAAGACGAGGCAAAATCTCATGAGGCTCTCGTGACGTGAGCCGTGATGCACGGCACCACGCGGGCGCTAGCGCGCGCAGCGTCCTTATTTCCTCTTTGGTGCTAAGGAGGCCAGCGCAGGCGAGGAGTACCGAGGCATCAGGAAAAGGTTGCTATATTGGTGCAATGAGACCAAGACCAGGAGGACGGCAAGACGAAGGTCATTGTGGAGCCCAAGACGGCGTCACTACAGAGCTTTTCGCAGGCGCAGACCACTTTTGTCAGGATAGCTTGTACTAGCTATCCCCCTTCAAATTTGCCCGCCGTTGTTGGCTCCCTTCCCGCTCGATATTTGGGAAGAGGACCAGGGCCTATATAAGTAGAGCTAGCCACCACAGTAGGGGCATCGGGCAATTCACCAGCTCTCACCAACACAAGTTAGCTAGGCACAAGAACACCTCAACCTCAGGAGGCTGTTCTTCCCTTGTACTGTTCATCATCGGCCCAAGAGGTAATCCACCACCACCACGCTGGAGTAGGGTATTACACCACAATGGTGGCCCGAACCAGTATAAACCTCGTGTCCTTCTGTGTTGCGAGTTTGTCGAGTTCGTCCGCGAGATCTTAGAGAGCTAGGGCGTATATCGGTAGGAGGGAAAGACTTCGCGCGCACCCCTGTGTTCGAACCTTAAGGGTTTGCCGGAACCCCACATCCGACATTTGGCGCGCCAGGTAGGGGTGTGCCATATCTTCCCTTCCATCAGTTCGTCGCTCCATCGCTCCGTCGTCACCATGGCGGACGCTCGCCGTGCTCGGGCTGAGCGTCGGGCTGCCCTCACCGCCCGCATCGCTTACACGGCTCACGTTGGCGGGCCACCTCGTCGCTCTTCGTCTCCCGCCACCAACGCTGCCACCGGCTGGGCGGGGAACGAGCAGCAGGTGTCCTCGTTGCATCCTTCGGTGCGGCAGGACGGCCGCACCGCCACTCCATCGGTGACCCCTGCCGGTTCTTCGTCTCACGCGCGCCGTGCTCCCTGGAGGCGCGGGTCGCGCCCCTCGCGGCGAACGAGCTCCTGCGCTATCACCCTGTCGACGGCCTCTACGAGGAGTGGCTCGACCGCGTCGCGGAGCACATTCGCGCCGCAGGGGGCTCTCCGGTGCCGTCCCTCTCTCTACCTCCCCCTCAGCCAGCCGCAGGCAGCGGGGCTCATGGCGTGCCTCCGCCACCTCAGCCCCAAGACGGCGCCTTGGCACCAAGGCACGCGGCTCCGCGGCGCGATCCTCCGCTCCCGGCGCCCGCGCGCGAAGAGAGAAGCTGCCAAGAAATCCCGCGGCCGCGAGAAGCTGCACCTGCGCTCCCCGCGCCACCTCGTCAAGACCGCGCGCCGCCTGCAGCGGCGCAGCGCGGACCTCATCAAGACCAAGCTCCACCTCCGAAGCGGGCCCTGGCAACCACGGCCGGCTGCCGCGCCTTCACCCCCAAGCTGTGTAGCATCGCCTGGCCAGGCAAGTTCAAGCCGGACCTCCTCCTCTCTACGATGGCACTGCCGACCCCGCGGAGTTCCTGCAGCTCTATGAGCTGAGCATCGAGGTGGCCAACGGCGACGAAAAAGTCATGGCGAACTGGTTTCCCATGGCTCTCAAGGATGGAGCCCGCTCCTGGCTCCTGAACCTGCAGCACGGCTCGATCTCCTCCTGGAACGAGATGCGCGACTGCTTCGTCGCCAACTTCCAGGGCACTCGCGACCGCCCGCCGGCCGCGGGTGATCTACGCCGCATCAAGCAGCAGCCAGGAGAGACCCTCCAGAAGTACATCCAGCGCTTCAACAACACCCGCCTCAAGATCCCCAAGGTCACAAACGAGGCCATCATCTCCGCGTTCTCTGACGGCGTCCGCAACGTCAAGATGAAGGAAGAGCTCGCCATCCACGAGAAGCTCTGCACCTCTCAGGAGCTGTTCAACCTGGCGACCAAGTGCGCAAGAGCTGAGGAGGGGCGCCTCTCTCTCCTTGAGCTGCCAGCCGTGGGCGCGGAGGAGAAGAAGGCCAAGGCCAAGGACGTGAAGCGCAAGGAGGCGGTGGTGCTCGCAGCGGAGCCCGACACCAAGCGGGGCAGAGATCAGCCTGAGTCATCCAAGAACAGCTGGCCGTTCTGCGCCTTCTATAACCTAAACACCCACAACACCAGCGACTGCCAAGAGCTCAGAGCCATACGGGAAGGACGCTACGGTCGACGCCTCGAGCGTAACGACCCTGGCTGCGGCCGCGGAGGAGGACGTGGAGGCGGACGCTGGGACGACCGTGGCCCGCGCCAAGAGTGGCGCGACCCGGCCTCGTGAGGACTGCTGGCAGGACCAACCTCGCGAGGGCGCCTGGAGGGACCCGCCTCGTGAGGATCGCCCCCAGGGCAACACCGGCCTTCCCCCGCTGCCGCCACCAAGAAGGAACGACGACCACCACCAGGACGAGGGGGCTGGGGGCTTCCAGGAGCCGCGTGCGATCGCCTGCATCTTGGGCGGCGCCCAGGCCCCAGCCAGTCAACGCATCTTCAAACAGTTCGCTCGCGAGGTGAATGCGGTGCTCCCCAAGCTCGAAGCCACGCGCCCGCTCAGGTGGTCCCAGTGTGCCATCACTTTCAACTCGGCAGATCAGCTCAAGTGCGCAGCCACCGCTGGCGCCCTCCCAATGTTGTGTTCCCCAGTCATCAGCAATGTGCAGGTCACCAAGACCCTCATCGTCGGCGGAGCAGGGCTCAACGTCCTGTCCATCGACACGTTCGACAACCTCCGAGTGCCATATGAATAGCTCCAGCCCACCAAACCTTTTCTCCGGAGTAACCGATGGTTCCACCACACCGATAGGGCAGGTCCGCCTGCCTGTCACCTTCGGGGAGCGCAAGAACTACCGCACCGAGCTCATCAACTTTGACGTCGCGCACATTTGCCTGTCGTACAATGCCATCATCGGGTATCCGGCCCTGGCCAAGTTCATGGCACTCACTCATCACGGCTACAACGTTCTCAAGATGCTAGGAAGCGGAGGAATCATCACGGTCCCATGTGAAGAGAGAGATGCGGTGTGCTCCCTTGAGCGCGCCTTCCAAGCTGCAGCAGTCGATGACCCCGACAGTAGAAATGAAGGCCCTCCGAAGACCATCCCTAAGAAGAAGCAGCCGCGCCGTGCAGGACCTCAGGAGGATGGCGTCGTGGCAGGAGCCTCGTCAGGATCAGCGCCCGCTCCAGGGGCGCCTCCCTCTATCGCATAGGAAGGCGCGCCCGGCGCCCTCCTCGGGCAGGGCTCGGGGGCTCTCTTTTGGAGGGCCTCAGACCTTGCCAACCTCACGAGGGAGGCGCTTGGGAACCACTTGGAAGCGTGCTTCACGGCATGCGACCCCCAGGAGAGTACAGGCCAAGGAGTGCCTACCACTTAGGAGTTCGTCACCAAGACCACTCAGGAACTGCAAGAAGCAAGAGCCATGCGCGGCGGCGGCCGCTCACGAGGCGCAGCTCCCCATCCAAGCGAGGATGCTGAGCTGCGCGTCTGCATCAACGTTCCCGGACTCAACAGGGCCGCATCTCAGGAGCGCTTCTGGCCATCGCGTGTGGTCCGCTGCGAGGGCCCTCCACACAGCTACGTTCGCATGCCCTTCAGCTTGCCGAGCGTGGCGTCAGCCCATCAACGCGAGCTGCGGCATATCCTGGCGGCTTAGGAGGCCAGGTTCCACGCCGTCCTGGAGGAGATGGAGACGGTCTTCAGGGAACCTCCCGAGCCCTCAGAGCCTCCCGAGGCTCGGGGCTCTAGTGGCTCATGAGGAATCATTTCTTCAACGCATGCCTTCAGCTGCACCAACTCTACCTCGTCTACAGAACCAGGTGACATCTTCCAAGCTCGTTTAAGCTGGGAGCGCCCCTCGGGCTACATTATTCCCAAGCCACATGGGTCCGTCCCTGTGGCATGTATCCCTTTTGCTTATGTTTTTAGCTTACCTTGCTAGGGGCGCCCCTCGGGCTGCATCATCCCCAAGCCGCTCGGGCCGGACCTAGTGGCATGTATCTCTCTGCATTTATCCAAGTTGATTTGCTCTCCATGCTTAACCTCCCAACTGCTATCACCTGCACAATCATCGCCTCCCCCGGGGCCTCCAGACAAGCACGGCGCTGGTGCATGGGTCCGTCCCAGCCACTCCGACAAATCTGAGCAGTCGAGCTCCGGCTCGCGGCACGCCCCGCGCACGTCACCTCACCAGGCCCTCAGTGCCTTCACCTCATCCAAAGCAACCAGTGGCAGGCTGACAGCTGTAATGGCAAACCACGTTTCTCCTTGTGCCAGTTCGCAGGGATCCCGTGAGAAGGATAGCAGGCAGCACCGTGAGTCTCCTTTTCTCTCGTGCAATTCGCTTGCACGTTAAAAGGGGGGCTCCTGAGCATCACGACTCAGGAGCTCTTACTAGCTCTCCAGCCCTCACCCCTTGGCCTTGACCACGGCATCGCGACCTGGCATACCAGCGGCGGCTGAGCTCGTCGAGGGCCGGGACCTGAGGACGTAGAGCACTAAGGAAAGCATGAGGTGAGGGAAACTCGTATGGGCCAGTCTAGCTATGCCGCACAAGCAGGCGCGCAGCTCTAGCGCACCATCAGGAGTCACCACGAAATCAACAAGATAAGTCCTGCACTCGGATTGGCTAAATGTTTGGGCCTAATGGACACTCACGCCTTGCCGCAACCCCATTGCGGCCATGTCAACTCCCTTTCTCCCCTTACCATGGCTGCTTGAGCGCTAAGGGGGACCTCCTGAGCATCGCGCCTTAGGGGCTCTTACTGGACCTCGGGCCGCACACCTCCTGGCCTTGACCACGGCACGCGACCTGGCATACCAGCGACGGCTGTAGCCTGCCTGGCGATCGGGACATGTCAGCGTAGAGCAACAAGCTATCGCGAGGAAAGAAAGGGGGGACCGAGCCTTAACGGGATATGCGCTCACCAAATTTTCATAACAGCCCCCACGCGGTGATTCATGGTTCTTCGCAGGAAACAAAAGCTGATACTAAGGAGAATCCTATCTACATCCTTCCATGGCGGACGCCATCATCAACAGTGGGCTACGGGAGGCCGATGCCAACCCCATCCAGATCAGCGGCGGCGGCGGCCGGACGCCGCAGCTCTGCTCCGGGCGCGGCGCGAGCTCGGGGGCACGTTGCTGTCGTCACTCGTTTCCGGAGTCTCGTAAAGCTCTAGAGAGCTGCTGGACTCCCAAGGGCTACTGCCGCTGGAGTAGCCTCGAGCGGGGCGCACGTCGGCCTGACACTCCTCTCCGGGGCAGCACTCCAGGCGGCGGCCCTCGGCGTCGAAGACCTTGAAGAAGAGCGTGGAAGCGCCGTCGTACTCGAAGTGGATCGCGAGGGTGCCCCTCGCACGGCAGACTCGCGCGATCTCCCCCCAGCGGTGGGTCATGAAGATCTTGCCAGCGGGAACCGCTTCGACCTCCGCCCCGGTCGCCGGAGCGCTGCAGTCGGCGTGCTGCAGCCAGAGCTCGAGAGGCCCCCTCGGCGGCATCACGTCGGAGAAGAACGGCGGGAAGCGGATCCAGGAGCTTGGAGGCATCGGCGCCCACAGCACCAACTCGCGCGAGGAGTCCGCGGCGTGGGTCCCAGGGGCGACGGCACGAGCCGCCATGGCGCGGCGACCCCGACCATGGCGCGGGCGGCTCTTCTCGTCACTCCCTTCTCCTGAGCCCCCGGCTCGGGCGTACAAGGGAAGCGGGTACCCCGGAGGAGGCCGCTCGCACCAAGGCCTCGCCACCACTTGCATCGCTGCTTCATCACGGCGATGGATCGACCTTTTCTTCGGCGGAAGCGGCCCTGGATCATCACGGGGAGCTTTCCCTTTCTCTTCAGTAGAAAACCTTCTGATGGGCGCCATTGTTGTCAGCAGTGGAGCGAGGAGGAAGGAGCAAGCAAGCAAGGAAGAGATGGGCAACGGGGGCTCCGCCCCAATCCCCTTTTATAGCAAGGGAAGGCCAACCGGCATCTCCCATGATCGCAGGTAATGATGGTTTTCCTTGCATGTCGCAGGGACTTGTCAAGTCGTGCAGTTGCCGAGGCAGCGTGGGGAAGCGGAGATGCCCACGTCCAATCAACCGCCACGCGTCAACCGAGGCCGCAGGCTTTTGGGGCCCGCGGTGCTCCGAACTTGACCCTTGGGTTCGCCGCGAAGCCAAGCCCGAGCGCACCTTGGGCCCGGGGGCTACTGTCGGCGTTCTGGAAACAGGGGTCCCCAAACTTGCCTGCCTGCGGCCCACAGTGTGGCTAAGCTAGCAGGCCGTACGGCCCATCTTCATCAACAAGGCTTCCAAGACCCTCGCGAGGGTCCAAGCCTCGCGAGGCGGACGACCCAAGACCTCCTCTGGAGTGGCCTAGCCAGGTAGGCTCACGAGGAGCAGAGATATCAAGGCAGGGCAAAACCTCACGAGGCTCTCGTGACGTGAGCCGTGACGCACGGCACCAGGCGGGCGCCAGCGCGCGCAGCGTCCTTATTTCCTCTTGGTGCTAAGGAGGCCAGCGTAGGCGAGGAGTACCGAGGCATCAGGCAAAGGTTGCTATATTGGTGCAACGAGACCAAGACCAGGAGGATGGCAAGACGGAGGTCATTGTGGAGCCCAAGACGGCGTCACTACAGAGCTTTTCACAGGCGAAGACCACTTTTGTCAGGATAGCTTGTACTAGCTGTCCCCCTTCAAATTTGCCCGCCGTTGTTGGCTCCCTTCCCGCTCGATATTTGGGAAGAGGACCAGGGCCTATATAAGTAGAGCTAGCCACCACAGTAGGGGCATCGGGCAATTCACCAGCTCTCACCCACACAAGTTAGCTAGGCACAAGAACACCTCAACCTCAGGAGGCTGTTCTTCCCTTGTACTGTTCATCATCGGCCCAAGAGGCAATCCACCACCACCACACTGGAGTAGGGTATTACACCACAACGGTGGCCCGAACCAGTATAAACCTCGTGTCCTTCTGTGTTGCGAGTTCGTCTAGTTCGTCCACGAGATCTTAGGGAGCTAGGGCGTAGATCGGTAGGAGGGAATGACTTCGCGCGCACCCCTATGTTCGAACTTTAAGGGTTTGCCGGAACCCCACATCCGACAAGAGGGATTCGGCTCTTTTGAACTACGCAGCCACCATAGCTAGTTCGACAGCTCAAGAACTCTCTCAAATACACACCAAAGCAGGACTAGGGTATTACGCATCCTCGCGGCCTGAACCTGGGTAAACGATCCTTTTGTTGACTGTTAATCCTGCTCTTCTCACAACCCCGCGCCCCGGCAACCGTAGTAGGGATTCTCGTGATCCCATAGGTGTCGTTTTCCACCAACACTCTCTCACCGTTGGTCACTGATCCGGCCGCATCCCGTCCGCCGGCGGAATGGGAGGACGTGCATCGTTTCTCCGTTCGACGGCGCCGAGGCAGCACGTCCCGATCTGCGGTACACGTTGTTCCCTCTGACAAAGCTCCGACGTGGTAGGGCCTACGCCACCTGCTCGCTGCCGCAGTATGGGCAAATTCCCCCGCCACCGCTCACCTAGTTACATCTCGACGACCTCCAGGTATCCCCTCCGGCCTTGCTCCACTGCCCATCTTCCCACGTCGCTGCGTGTGGATCTTCCATAGTTCTTTGCACAAAACGTAGCTCGTCCGGCGTACTTTCCATATTGCAATCTCGTCCTCACACCGTTTTAGAAAAACACAACCATGTTGTTATCTTCCCTTAGGACAAGGAATATGCTTCTTTTTTGTCGTCGCAACTGTCATCAACAATATTTGTCTTTTTATAAATTTCAAATGGGCATATTTTAGAGAGTAGATTCACTCATTTTGCTTCGTATGTGTACTCCCTCCGTTCCTAAATATTTGTCTTTCTAGAGATTTCAACAAGTGACTACATACGGAGCAAAATGAGTGAATCTACACTCTAAAATATGTCTATATACATCCGTATGTAGTAGTTCATTTGAATCTATAAAAAGACAAATATTTGAGTAGTCACTCGTTGAAATCTCTAGAAAGACAAATACTCCGGAGTATATTTAAGAACCGAGGGGGTAGTGCACAGCCGCATGGGAGACTCAGATCGGTCGTTGCGCCGCATTAATAGTGAGTAATGATCAGTCAAATCATAAGCCCCACCTTTCCCACTGTAAGTTGCTCGGAAGAAGCAACCATCAATACGCTCTTCTTTGAATCCGCTCATACTACTCCATCCGTCACTGTTTATAGAGCGCGCTTCATAAAAATAGAAAATCTCTAGGACCAAGGTGACTAGCGATCGGCCTAAAAAATAGCATTGGTAGTTATAGCACGGCGTCTATTACTAGAGGAAATAATGCGTACACACATGCATGCAGTGCTTCCACCCTGGGTACACACATGCATGCACTTACTCCACTCCGTAGTACTACATCGAGAGAAATTGCGGTTACCACGCCCTAATTAATTGAGCATTAAACCAAACACGTCTAAAGTCTCTCTGGTGGTGGAAATGCATTGAGAGAAATGCATCATAATGAAGCGCACCCTGTAAACTATGACGGAGGGAGGAGTAGTATGAAGGTGCAAAACCAAGTACGCGTATGGCCAGTCGGTCAATGCATCTCCTCTTGGCATATCACTGACATGTGGGACCGGAGTGTGAGCAAATCGATCTCAATTGACGGCAAAATGGCCAACCCGCCGTTCCTTGAGAGAGATGAGGAGCGAGAACACACAGACGGGCTCGCACGGAGGCCAAGATATATTCGAGCATGGTTGATCGATATCGTCATTACATGTTGGGCTGCCGTTTTCCGTCCTTCTCCGGAATAAATGTGTACTTTATCAGAGATTAAGAAAAATAAGAGTACAGAGGCTGCACTATGCGGTTCTAGTAATAGTACTACTCGTACTACTAAACCTTGCGCTTGGCCCTTCGCCTCTTCGTGAAGTCGAGCAATGATGGTACTCCGCATGTTCGGTACTACAGTGTACGCCTCTAGCAATCTGACACCGAATGAACTGATGCATGTCCACCGCCTGGGCGAGGGTATGTTGCATTAGTCAAAAGGCGTAAGCGAGCTTCACCTTGTCCTGCAAGCTTCTCCTCGTTCTGCGAGTTGACGGGACACACCAACAAGTAGTGCTAGTCCAGACTCCCTCCTTTCCGGTTAATATGGCTTAATCTTTTTTGCGGGTAAATGAGAGAGCTTTATTCATATATAAGCATTCTTAGGACGATCAGCCAAAGACACTGGTCACTAGGAAGTGAGGTGCCCCGCAAAAAAAGAAGTAGGAAGCGAGGTGTTTCATCAAGCCAGCTCTCGGCCACATTCAAAGTGCAGCAAGCATGGTTCGCACAAAGATGCGCCGCAAGGTTTGCTGACCTGTTTACATGCTGAATAACAAAAAAAGAGGAAATATTACCGAGCGCTCCTATTTGTAACAGGATATGAGCCAGAATTAAGCGAGAATTGTGGCGAATGTTCCATGCAATCAACATCCATTATCACATGCGAGAACCCTCGAAGAGAACCAAATGTGTTGAAGATTGCTTTATCACATTTTAAAAATATAATAAGAGTGCAGATGCTCCTCCATCCGGTTCCTAGTACTACTATAGTACCTCTATAGACTATACTAGTAGTACTAGTACTAGTAAACTTTGCGCTTGGTTGTTCGCCTCTTCGGGAAGTGCAACAATAATAGTACTAGTATAGTGTATGCTTCTGGCAATCTGACACCGAATTAACTGTTGCACGTCCACCGCCTGAGCGAAGGACAGCTTGCATTAGTCAAAAGTTTCTCCTTGTCTTGCGAGCCACCGCGCGCAAGCTTCTCCTCGTTCGGCAACTTGACGGGACACAGCAAAGTA
This sequence comes from Triticum aestivum, assembly GCF_018294505.1. Lineage (NCBI taxonomy): Eukaryota > Viridiplantae > Streptophyta > Magnoliopsida > Poales > Poaceae > Triticum > Triticum aestivum. The sequence continues at coordinate 528,536,219 of NC_057814.1, read as the reverse complement.
ATGCTAGTCCATACTGCCTCCTCTTCGGTTAATATGGCTTAATTTCAAACGAGATAAATACACTGTCTGTCACGGTATATTTGTAAAAATACGGTCAATGGACTCCATAATACGCTCATTGCGCTCAATATATACATTTTCCAGTGTTTATACGGTCACTACCTCACCCTGGCTGAGTATGTGTGTACATGCACGTGTAGGTTGAGCACTTGAGCGTGACCGTGTGTGTTCCGTCGTGTGCTCGGACATGCATGCATTAGGGCGTCGCGCGCGTTTTTGCGTCCATGTGTACGTGTGACTGTTGCATACACGTAGGGGGAGTACGTGTAGGGGCCACTAAGGGAGCAGTCAAATCACACAGTAAGTTAGTCTGAAGAAGCAACCATCATTTCACTCTTCAATGACACGTACGCAATATAAAATGGTTGATATGGAGAGAAAAAGAAAACCACTATATATACACTAGCAGGAGCCTAAGCTACAAGCCTGCTTGCTTGGGTTGCTCTCTTCACAAGCATAGAACGACGGTGGCTCACCCGCAAAAAAAAGAACGACGGTGGCCACACCGCTGGTCACATATCCGGCCTGATCCCGCAGCTGGGGGAAGGGAACAATGTTCTGCGTAGACGCGGTTGACATCGGCGAGGGAGAAAATCAACAGTCGGTGCATCCCAATCGGGGGTCACCGCGGTATGGGCTGATGCCGCGTCCCAACCGCCCTTCTAGCTACAGCTCGACGTCCGTTTCGAAAATATTAGTGCATGTCAACAAAAATTGTACTAGTATCGCTGTTCCGTTTTGAAAAAAAAGCATATAAGCTGTTACTTCTTACCCAAAGGATCTTTATATCCAACAGACACAAAATATCCATTCGACTGTTCAAAATTACTTTCACTGCTGATCTGATGTCGAGGTAATTGCTGCATCGCCACCAAAACCCACCATCTCTTAAGCTGAAGTAGACCGTGCTAACCCCTATATTAGCATATTACTAAGATAAACAGAAGGCACTGTAGAATCATTTAGGACGTGAGCTTGTCAATCTGAATGTGGAGGGGCCAGCTTAGCCCCGGCCAGCAGCTTGGGCGGAACTGTGAAGAAGGTCAGCTCCTGCACGGCGACATCGCCGGGATCCCTGCTACTTGTCACCTCCATTTCCACCTTGACGGCGTAGGTCCTACTGTTGGGCTCCCCCGGCGGGCCGTTCGCCCACAGCTTGGCCACGTAGTGCAGCAGAGGGGACGCCCCCGCTCTGATGCAGACGACCGACACGGCGATAGGCGCGCCGATGTCGAGCACGTTGTCAACCAAGAAAAACGCGCGACCGTCCTCCTGCGCGAACAGCAAGAGCCGTGGCTCCGATAGTGGCACTTGTAGCTGGAGCGCCTTGCCATACTGGATCCTGTGCATGGGCATGGAATGCACGGTGCCAATGCGGTGGGAGAGCACTGGCGGCGGGCCTTCGTAGCCACAGACGGGCACGGGGCATTTGCAGGGCGCGAGCGGACACGTGCTCTGGTGATCGGCGAGCTTGTGGTAAGTGACGTAGAGCCCACAGCCTTCGTGTGGGAACTCCACCCTCACCGAGGAGAGGACGGCATCCACCGCCGTGTCCCGCACGTCAAAGCCACCACCACACTCGCACTTCTGGCACTGCCGCTGGTTCCCGGGGCGCTCGACGCGGCAGTCCGCGCAAGCCAGGTGCCCTCCCTTGCACTACACAAATTAATCGAACAACACATCAATCAAGAAACATGCACCTTGCTCGATCAGCCGAACGGACGAGGTGTATTTGAACCTGATACACTGGAGGATTCAAGGGGCGGAGGCACAAGGGGCAGTGGAGCAAGGTGAGGTCCATCGAGACCATAGAGAGCTCCATCGTCGGGTCCTGTTCCGTCTGCATGATCTCGCCCTCCTCGTGCACAACCATCTCTCGCTTTATTAGGGTCGGGGCATTACAAAGCTTTACCGTCACATATTCATACTACTTCAAGGTACATTAAATCAACACATGCAAGTATCAAAGGGAGAGTCACGGCATGCATGCATGCGTTGTAATTAATGCATCGGTAAACGCAAATTATTGAAATATATCGAGTGCATTGCTTTGATGTGTCGCGTCAACTCATACAAGACCGAGAAGTTTGATTACTACAATGCCCTCTCGCCTTAACCGCACCTGCCTTTGGCTGCATGACAGGTGGGCCACGGTCCTGTTGGGCCCACCTGTCATGGACGCAAAGGCAGGAGCAGTAAGTCAATGAAGCTGCGTCCCTCCCTCGCCCATAAGCGTGGTGGCTGGCCAGACTAGGAGAAGCTTTCGTTTGCTACATGCTCTCCCTCCTGTACACGATGGACATGCAGCAGTTTAATCGGTGTCAGATGGCACTTCCTCGAGGCAGATCCCTCACTTCCTCGAAGCTTCTTGTCCTCTCCCTCCCTCCCTCTCGCACCGCCCGTGAAGGCGCCTCGCCGTATCCGCGCTCCATCTAACCCTGCTATCCAAACACCTTTTTGGTTAGAGTTAGTTTAGGGTTAGAATCTAACTCTAACCTCTAACTGAGTTAGAGTATCCAAACAGGGCCATTGTTCGACTTCCCGAAGAGGCGAAGAGCCAAGCGTAGCCCGGACGCTTGTGTGGTAGTTTCATGTGTAGAGTAGTCTAGGATAGCATGTACCGTGCTTGTAAGCTTAAAATCATTGGGGTCGGCTCCATGCTATATTTTTTGGTTAAAATAATCTTCTGGCTCTACTTGTCATCCTGGTGATTCTAGTTTGCACGCTCATCTGGTCAAGACAGGAATATATATATTTTAAAATGTTAGAGGTTGCAGCAAATGGAGTATTGTACACTGCGGGTCTTTCAGCCAAGTTTAGAGGCAACCATGTGGGGCCAGTGCTATGATGTGTCGCGTCAACTCGTACAATGAGGAGAAGCTTGATTTTACTACCACACGCCTTCTCCCTCGCCCATGCGCGCGGTGGCTCACAGACGAGGACAGGCTTTTGCTTATCCCTCCCGCTCGCGATGGACGGACATGCAGGAGTGGATTCGATACTGTAGAAGCACTAGTAGTAACATCATTGTTCGTCTTCTCGAAGAGGCGAAGAGCCAAGTGCAACCCGAACGTGGCAGTTGCGAACCTTGGAGCACGCATATAGCCAGGCTCTTGCATGAGACAAAATTGCTATGTGAGCCCACTATTGTAGTACTACTTGCTACTATAGCCCTGTAAACCAGAAAGGAGTATTTGCCTTTCTAGAGATTCCAACAAGTGACTAGACTACACCGAGACGGAGTACATATGGAGCAAAATGAGTGAATCTACACCATAAATAAATACGTAGTTCTCTCGTTTTCCTCTCGGCCTTGGTCGCGGTGCACAATATTGAGTATACTAGTACTATCATCTTGAAATTTACGAATTCACCATAGGCACCTCGACGTCGATGGGAACATCTCCTGACACGCGATAGACGTGAGCGGCAGTCGCCTCCATAGGTGCTTGAATGCCAAGGAGGGAGAGGGTAGCGGTTCCCGAGACGTTGAACGGTCAATGATGCATCCTCAAATTACTCTACATGCAGAGGGAATTAATTGGAGAAGCAGAATAGAGCCAGCACGATGTGAATGCAACAGAGTTTGGATTCTCATATAAAGGCGCCCCACCACTCCAATCCATCTACTCCTTAGTCTCTGCGCAACACTGCTCACTCCAATCCAAGACCAAGTGACCAGGAGCCAGAAGCACCTATGGAGGCGATGGTCGCGAGCGGCAGTCAGCTGTGCCAAATCATCCAAGGCGCCGGCCTGCGGCCCCGCACCGTGCCACATTTCCAGACAGTGCTAGCGACCGCCGGCGTCGTAGCCCTCGCCGACATCGGCTTTGCCTCTCGCATGAACGACATGATGGTCAACTCCATCCACAAGTTCCCCGCCGTCAAGAAGCGTGTAGGACACCACGCTCATGCGCGAGGGAGGGACGCAGCTTCATTGACTTACTGCTCCTGCCTTTGCGTCTAGGACAAGTGGGCCCAACAGGTGGTTGGCCCACCTGTCATGCAGCCAAAGGTCGGTGCAGTTAAGGCACCGGAGCTCAGTCTGCGATGGAGAGGGCGTTGTAGTAATCAAACTTCTCGGTCTTGTATGAGTTGACGCGACACATCAAAGCACTGCACTCGATATAAGTCTTTTTACACATTTCAAATGGACTACTACATACGGATGTATGTAGACATATTTTGCTTCGTATGTAGTCACTTGTTGCAATCTCTAAAAAGACTTATATTTGGAAACGGAGGGAGTACAACGCATGCATGCATGCCGTGACTTCCCTTTTGATACTTGCATGTGTTGATTTGATGCACCTTGCCAAATTTTGACTATAAATTTAACTAACCAAATTTTCATGCATGTCACAAAAAATTACGGGGCTGTTTGGATTGTGACTATGTTTGTCTTATGTTGCCACATTATTTTTCCCACACTTGCCACACTTGCCTAACTTGAGTTGCTCAAATTTTTAGACACACTTTGGCTTGCCTAAGGGAATCTTGCCACACTTTTTGTGTCTATAACATGTGGGGTTCACTGCTAATAAAAAATTCTTGTATTAGGTGTGGCTAATAAAAAAGACTTATATATTTAGGAATGGAGGGAGTAGAAAATATAAATAATAATGCATGTTGGGGCAACCCACGTTTCCGATAATTTTAGCCGTGGGCTTGTTCACAATTTTTACGAGGGGGTGGTTGTTCATTTAATGGAGGGACTTGTACCAGACTTGAATGATACAAAGTGCAACCTGGCACACCGTAACACCACTTGGAACAAGCGGGTAGCTATCTCAAAAAACAATCAACAACTAAAAAAATGGCGACCTGGCATGTAGTACACAATTTTAAACGATTGTTTTGATGGAGTGAAAAAGGAAAACTACCCCACTGCGTATATATAGGCCGGAGCCTCCGTGCTTGCTTGCTAGGGTTGCTCTATTCACACACTCTCATCCTCTCCAGATCTAAACAAGATAGGGGTGGTAACACTGTCTTTCTCCCTTCAAAACACATTGTCTTTCTATCCTCACCGCTGGTTACAGATCCGGATATCCCCCTCCGTCGGTGAAGGGGAGGAGGGGCGGTGTTTAGGCCGTCGTCGACAGCGAGGGAGGAGACCCACTGCCGGCCGCACCGTTATTTCTGGCCGAGCGCTGGCGCGGGAGGTGCTCCGATCCCTTCGTCGTTGCCCTAGTGTGGGCGGATCCGGCCTCCCGCCGCCCACCTATCCACATCCCGACGACCTTCAGGTATATCTTCCTTCGAAACCGCCTTAGCTCTACTTCCCCAGCTTGCTACGTCGCTGCATGTGCATCATTTTCTACCTCTCAGCCCCTCCCGATCGGATGGTCCAACGTCACCTATTTTTTTCTTCTATTGTTAGAGGTAAAGCTACTTCATGGAGTCGAATCTTGTACTTGGTTCAAACAAGAAATAAAGTGGGGGTCGGGGAATTTAGTATGTAGTACATCGGACCTGGTACAAACAGGAAGGAAAGGGGGTGAAAGTCAAGATGGCAACGGGGATGAAACCCATCGGGTTTTGCCTTCCCAAACCCATCCCCACGAGAAACTCGTAAACCCGTCCCCATCCCCATCACCGCGCGTGGGGCTAGTTTTCCGCCCGCCCCCTAAACCCATTGAGTTTCTGGGAACCCACGAAAAAATCAAAATATTTAAACAAACATGGTGGCGACAAAGCATAACATTTCAACAGCAAAACAAGCACATTCCAGCAACATCACTTGAGCAAATTTCAACAAAAAAATAGTAGATGGTTCAACAACTATATAGAGCGTATTTCAGCAGCATGATACCACATTTCAGCAACAAAGATGATCAGATTTCAGCAACAAAGATGATCAGATTTCAGCCATACATGGTTCAACAAGATGTGCAATTACACAAGTTCTAAAATAGAATTCTTGGTTCACAAATCACGAGCACAAACGAGACGAAATGGTCCAATACATAAGTTCTGAAATAGAATTTATAGTTCACAAATCACTTTAAAGTTGGAATCATCATGGCATCTTTCACATCTCCAAGCCTCCAAAAGAAATGTAATTTCGCGGGTATTGCCGGGTTTCGGGTTCGGGGACTACCGAAACGGGTGTAAACCCACGAAACGTGTCGGGTTATATAATGTGCCCAACAACAACCCCGCGGGGATGAAAAGATGCCCATCCCCGTCCCCTAATAGGGTAAAAACCCACGGGGACGCGTGTTTCGGGGCCCCATTGCTATCTTGAGGTGAAAGTAGTACAGACTGGTCATCCAACCGGTCTCTTAGTCGAAAAGGGAAATATAGGGGTAACGCTGTACACAGTGGTATGACCAGGACTAGATTTGCTATCCACACATAGGAGTAGGTGGCTAGAGTGAACAAAAATGGGACCAACCCAAATATGTTTCTTGGATTTGTTTCTTGGGGCAACAAACTATGAATCACCACTTTATGCCCCTGTTTAGGTACATGGTGCTGGAATACTGGTGCACCCACTGTCCCATGCCCTTATACCAAATATTTAGTTGTTCTTAATCTAATGCCCCTGGTAAAAACGAAGCCATGCCACTGTTATAAGCCATGACAAGTTTAGCCAAATGTTTTTGCCTGTAATTGTTTGAGACTCTGACTATTTCCTCTATAGCTTTTTGTGCAAACAGGGATATCCATTTCACCTGGTTGCTGTTGTGACCTTTTGTTGCACTGCACAAAACTCATCTTAAAAGAAGTGACTTTTGTGCTGTTTAACTGGAATGTCAGAATGGAACAGTTGGTTCATTTCGGTGGACCTGCACAAAGGGAGATCTGTGTTCCAATCCTCATCATCCATATTGGCACCATAACCTTCCTTTAGGTAAGAATGATATTTAATGCATGTGTTGATCTCTATTTTGCTACTGCCATGAGAAAATAATGATATTTCTTACTAGTACACTTGTACTCCCTCACTGACAAAACCAATTCTGAAATAGAAGGCCAATCATGTACATGGTTTCACCAACTGGTGAGGAGAATGAGAAACAGAGCATGAAGAGGAAGAAGAAGAAGAGTAAACAGTGCCAAGGCGATCTTGCTGAAGCCAGAGGCCTCAGTCGAGGCCATTCAAGGGCTCCGGCAATGACTACCTTACATGTGAGACGATCCTCCAGGTAGCCCTTCCACTTCTGCTGTCTCACTTAATTAATTAGGAGTACTTAAGTACCACTAATTTATTGCTGCCTAATTTTCCTGTCGGAGTTAAACAAATCTTTAGTAGCACCCTATGCTGAATCATGTACATGTGTATGTTTGTCTATGGAGGTGAATCATGTGGTGGAGCAGGGACGGAATGATAACTTTACCCATTAAGATAATGAGGGTGCTTCTATTTGTTAGTGTATGTTTCATCAACTAGTCCCACTATTACAGTAATCTCACTCTCTCAATATATGTGCCAACAGGGATGCTCGATTTTGGTGGAACTGCACAAAAACTTTGGGTGCTTCATTGCCTCGATAGCTTCCTTCCTTTCCTGTTAGTCGCTAATCTCGGCTTGCATTCTTCCTTTGCTGCCAGTCGCTTGGCTTATCTCGGCTTCCAGTCAAAGGAAATAGTAATTGATATGCTACCTCACACAGGTTGGTACTGGTCTTTATCCTGATTATTGTGCTTGTCATATGTATTGGTAATTTGGTATTGTGCTACTATTTGCCGATTTCATAAAGGAGTAACTTGGAGCCTGAACTCGCAGGCAAATCATTACATCGGGTGATTTCAGTAGAACTGCACAAAAAGATCAGATGGACAGGTACTTATGCTACTGCTATGTACTCCAAAGTTCACTAAGACAAGCATCGAAGTTGACAAGAAGAAGTGCCTATATTCATTCGAGTATCAACCGGCGTCAACCAATTGTCAAACTCCAAGTATTAGGAGAGTGAACGCCGAAAATATTGCTTGGCGCATAGCCCAGAAAAACATAGTCCAGTCTTTGGTCCCAACTTGTGCCTTTTGGTTATCGTCACATATGGTAGCGAACAGTATGGCATGGAGTCTAAAGATTCCAGACAAGTTGGTTGATGCGTATATTCATCTGGCACTTAATCAGTCTGCACGCCAGGGATGCTCCATTTCAGTTGAACTGCACAAAGAATTTGGGTGGTTCATTTTCTCAACCGCCTCCTTTCTCGTCTGCAATGTAGAATTTTGGTATGATACAGGACCAAGATGAGCCAGTAAACTAGTTGGATTGTAACATCCCAAATTTTCAATTTGGAATGTTATACATTAGATCATCATTGCATATCATATTTTATTGCACTTTTGGTTTGATCCTAGAAATTCTACGCAACTCAAGGACCCACGGAGAGAGTTGGGGATTTCGTTATTTTCATATTTGGGTTTTCTCAAATTTTGAAAATAGGATCATTTGATTTTATTTATTTTATCTTCAATTATTTCATTTATAAAAATAAGAGAGGGAATAAAATGACTTTCCCAAAAAATAAGAAATATTGAGGATTTAATAAAAAAATCAAATCTTATTTTATTTGGAGTTTTGCTACTTTATTTGAATTTAGGAAAATTGCACGTTTTTCAAAATTGCATTTTAGGGCCAAGAAAATGTTCATCTCGTTCTAAATATTTTATTTAGACGGTGAAAATTTTATTTTGGCATTTTTAGAATTTTATTTTATTTTCTAGAATTTTTCTCAGTTTCGGCGGAATTGTTTAAAAAAAACTCCCGCGCGCCCGATTGGGCCGAAGCCCAGCCGAACCAGGCCGGCCCGCCCACGCCACCGCCAACCGCCGCCGCCGCCCGAGTCCGGGAGGAGCACGCCTCCCGAGGCGCCCCCTTCCCCAAGCCGCGCCGCCCCCCCCCTCCTTAAATAGCCGCCGCCGCCGCCCCTCACCCCGCCACCGAACCCGCAGCCCCTCTACCGGAACCCGCCCCGCCGCCTGAGCCGCACCACGGCCGAGCCGC
>NC_057814.1:528518939-528526912 GCF_018294505.1 Triticum aestivum | reverse complement strand
GCCGGGAAAGCCGCCGCCGCCGACGCCCGCAACCAAGCCGCACCACGCCGCCTCCCGTCGCCCCGCCGGAGCCGCCGCACTTCGCCGGAGCCCCGAGCCGAGGTAGCCGCCCGCTGCCCGGTATTCTGAAGAAAACCGATTCGGTTTTTTAAGAAAACCCTACGTTTTTTTGGTTTCGTTTTTTTTTTGGTTTTCTTATTTAGCGAGCGTTCGCTCGTTCGTTCGTTTTAACGAATGCGTTCATCGTTTAGTTACAGTTAACGAACGTCCGTTCGTTAAACTGTTCGTCAGTTTTTCTTTTTCTCGGATTTTTCGCGATTATTTCTGATCGCGATTTCCGATCTGTTTTTCGTTTTGGTTTAACTTTTCGCTCGTTTGTCGGAATCAGGCGATTCAAGCGCCTAGAGTTTCGTCTCGAAACCCTCTTTCTGTTTAACCAACTCAAACAAGTTTTCTACTGTAAAATTTGACTTAGGTCCAGATTAGTAAACGAAGCTTGTTTCTTTCGCCGTTGGACTTTCGTTGCTTCGTTTGATTTGATTCTTTTTGCAAACGGAGTTCTTAAGTTGAACTTTCTGGTTAGATCTCTTATTTGAGTTTTACCTGTGCATTAGACAAGTACTTCTTGTATGCTTGTTTGTTTGCGATAGAGTACCCCGAGTGCGCCGCTTGCTACTTCGAATCCCTAGGTTTCACGGATCATCAGCAAGGCAAGTAACACTTTGATCATACCATCTTTTCATACCCAGTTTTATTGCATTAGATCAATCCTCAAACAATTGCATGATTAGGATCTGATTAAATTGTGGGTTGGGAAGTAGCTGATGAGGTAGAACCTATTGCCCTGTTTATTACCAAACCCTTGGGAGTTACTTGTACGTTTGCTTATATTGCTATGCTATGCTAGTAGACGTGGATTGGGTGAGTGTATCCATGACAGATGCGAGATTGTTAATTAATGGTTCAATTTAAGGTGGCTACTTAAACACACCTCTGGGTGGATTGAGGCACCTGGGTATTCCAGTGATTGCCTGTTTTTTTATGGACCACCACCCAGGCTCAAAGGGATCATGAGATTATTCATGCTAGAAACTTCCGTGTGCAGCCACAACCTATTATGGGCTCTAGCATAGTTGATTAAGTTGTGTGAACTCTTATAGTGGTAGACTAGCAGATGTAGGGGTTGTAGGTGGTACTGTCTACCCGATCGTAAGGTGCAAACGCTTCTGAAAGACTATGTCTCGGTCATCCGTTTCTCAAACATCATGTAGTGCGAGAATCCCAATGGAGGAGATTGAGTCTTGTGGGGAAAAGTGCGCAAACCTCTGCAGAGTGTATAAACTAATCATGGTTAGCCGTGTCCCCGGTAATGGACAACTTGAGTATCTAGTACTTGGATTATCATGTGAATCTCATCATGTCACTTTAATTAATTTTGTTGGGATTAATGTTGAACCTTAATTGGGATTGAGATGGTGTCACCCATTCTCAATGTTTAACAACCACCATGATAGTTAAATAAAATTTATTCCTTTGCAGTAGGGAAAAATTGGCTTTTCGCAAAACTGTAACCATAGAGCTTTCCACCAGCCAAATATGCATGTAGTATAGCATTATTCTGTTCATTACTCTCTATGTGTTACATTGCCAGCATATTCCATGTGCTGACCCGTTTTCGGGCTGCAACGTTTCATGTTGCAAACTTTTCAGACGACGAGTAAGGTGCCTTAGGTCATGGTTCTATACTCAGTGATGCCATTGGAGTTGATGGACTCGCTTATCTTCCAAGTCTTCCGCTGTTATCGTTTTTAGATGGCCTTAAGCCATATTTATTGTATTAAGTTCTCTTTTGAGACATTCGATGTAATAAGTGTGTGATTGCTACTCTGTTATAAATCCTTCGAGTAATGTGTGTGTCAGCATTACTGATCCAGGGATGACACTGATGCATAGAGACTAGACCGTCTGAGGTCTGGTCGCTACAAGATGGTATCAGAGCACACGCTGACTGTAGGACACGACCACTAAGCTTAAACCCTAGATCACTATTCTCTTCTCATTTCGGACTCCTCTCCATTTTGCACCCTTTTAGGATGGCGGATGCCAAGAACAAGTTCATGCAACCGGATGAAGATACACCCTTTCGACGCCACTTGAAGGAAGTCACTAGATACCTGAACATCGGAATACCAAGCGTCACCGGAACCTACAACGCCACACTACCAGAAGAGGAGCGTTGGATGATTGAAGTTCAAGTTCCAGGAATGACGTTCATGCCCGTCACCGAGCCCATAGAGTTTTCCTTTGATGCACCAACCTGGAGTCTAGGAAAGAGCATGGCAGCCCACATCACCATGGGACGCATTGGAGAAGTTTACCACAAGGAGCTTAAGGATACCATTTACCAGATTTGTGGGCGCCGAGATGAGCAATGGGAGATGATCAGTACCAAGAAGGATAGATCAATTGCAGCTTTCATCCAGGAGTTAAACCAACACATTCGTTGCTAGGAGAACCAAATGTGCACAGGCATGATAGATCTGAAGAAGGCATTGACCAAGATCACGGAGTTGGAGGAAGAACTGAAGTCTACGCATGAGGATGATATGGAGGAAATCGTCGCACTGGTGGAGAAGAATGATGACCTGGAAAAGAAGATCGGAGTATTCATGGGAGACCCAGCACCAGGAGGAGAAGACGATGATTGCACTTGCCCGGATAACTACATCATCATCGACGACACCGACTCGGACCCCAGTGAAGATGACTTTGTTGATGAAGCTGGAGCAGATATCATGGAGTCTTCGACCGATCAAAATTTCTAGTAGACCACCATAATCAGTAGTAGTATTCCCCCATGTATATAGCATAGTCCAAGCACTTTGTGACGATAGTTAGATCGATTGTATGCCTTGTTTGAATTGATTTGAGTGATATTGATTGTGTTTGTCTCATGTGCATATGGGTAGTGTTTTCTCTCTAGACCTCATTCTATTCTAAATTCTCATCTTTTCTAAACCCATCAGATGCCTCCGAGACGCGACACCGGATTAGTTTTCCCACCGGAGATCACTCAGTTGATTCAGCAGTAGAATGTCTTCATGCAAGCACTAGTACAGAACCAAGGCAACAACAACAACAACCCACCACCACCACCACCTGTTGATCATTTGACCCGTTTCTTGAGGCTAAATCCGCTGGTGTATTCCAGTAGCACCGAGCCAATTGTTGCAGATGATTGGCTCCACAAAGTTGGAAGGGAGTTGACCACTACAGGATGCACAGATGCGGAGAGAGTGCGTTTTGCCGAACATCAGCTTGATGGACTCGCAGCATCATGGTGGGAGAATTACACAGCCACTCACCCCATCGACACTGTCACATGGGACCAGTTTCAGCAAGCTTTCCATACTGCCCATGTTTCAGCAGGAGCTATGGCCATGAAGAAGCGTGAGTTTCGCAACTTACGCCAAGGAGGACGCACCGTAGGCCAGTATGTGGAGGACTTTAGTAAGTTAGCACGTTATGCCCCAGATGACGTTGCTACAGATGCAGCCAAGTAGGAGAAGTTTCTGGAAGGGCTGAATGATGAGCTGAGCATGCAGTTGATGGTAGCAACCTTCAACAACTACCAGGAGTTGGTAGATAGATCTCTCATGATTGAAGGGAAGCAGCAGCAGATTGAAAGCCGCAAGAGGAAGTATGGACAAGGGAAGTACAATTCTGGAGCTCATCAGAAGCCACGTTTTACCCCGAATTCGGGAGGACCTTTTCAGCATACCCATGGAGCAGGAGGTTCGCACAACCATAGTGGACCCAAGTATGGTAATGGGAATGGAGGAAGCAACGGACAGAACTGTACCAACCCATCGACCCCAGCTAAGAGAGATCTGAGCCAATTCACTTGCTACAAGTGCCAGAAGACTGGACATTATGCTAATGAGTGTCCTAAAGCTAAGAATGGAAATGGCAATGGAAGCTCTGGGAAGAAGCCCAACCCTTTCAACAAAGGACATGTGAACCACGTTAGCGTGGAGGAGGTTGAAGCCCAGCCAGATGCAGTAATAGGTAAGTTTTTGGTTAAGTCATTTACTGCACTCGTTCTTTTTGATACTGGTGCATCGCATTCATACATATCAAGGGGATTTGTGGATAACTATGAATTGCCAACCCAAGCCCTTAGGTCACCCATGTTAGTAACCTCGCCAGGAGCAGAGTATATGGCTAGTCTATGGTGTGATAGGTTACCATTAAGGATTGGTAACTACGTGTTTCCCTCGGACCTAATAGTATTGGAATTGCAAGGACTTGATGTGAGATTAGGCATGGATTGGTTATCGAAGTATGGAGGGAACATTGAATGCGCTAGTAAGTCGATTTTGCTTACCACCCCAGAAAGAAGAAGGATCAAGTATGTATCCCGGCATGTGCCGAAGAGGACTCAGGTGAATTCTTTATCAGGAGTTGTACAGGAGGAAGTACCAGTGGTGAAGGATTTCCCTGACGTATTTCCAGAGGAGTTGCCAGGCATGCCACCGGATAGAGACATTAAGTTTTTGATTGAGCTTTTGCCAGGCACAGGGCCAATATCTAAGAGACCGTACAGGATGCCCGCAAAGGATTTGGAGGATATTAAGAAGCAGATTAAGGAGCTGCTGGATAAAGGCTATATTCGCCCAAGTTCTTCACCTTGGGGATCGCCAGTGCTTCTAGTGGAGAAGAAGGATGGATTGTTAAGGATGGTTGTTGATTATCGAGGACTGAATGAAGTGACCATCAAAAGCAAGTACCTACTGCCGATGATCAATGATCTGTTTGACCGCTTACAAGGAGCTAAGGTATTTTCCAAGATCGATCTGCGGTCAGGATACCATCAGTTGAAGATTCGAGAGCAGGATATACCTAAGACGGCTTTTACCACTAGGTATGGGTTGTATGAGTATATTGTTATGTCATTTGGTCTGACTAACGCACCTGCCTATTTCATGAACCTGATGAACAAGGTATTTATGGAGTTTTTGGATAAGTTCGTTGTGGTTTTCATTGATGATATTTTGGTCTACTCCAAGAATGAAGAGGAGCATAAGGAACATTTGCATTTGGTATTTGAGATGCTCAGAGAACATCAGTTATACGCCAAGTTCAGCAAATGTGAGTTTTGGTTGAAGGAAGTTGGATTCCTCGGACATGTTATATCCGGAGAAGGAATAACAGTAGACCCCACCAAAGTTGACACTCTGACAAACTGGGAATCACCCACATCAGTTGGAGAGATCCGGAGTTTTCTTGGACTTGCAGGATACTACCAGAGATTCATTGAGAATTTCTCGAGGATTGCTAAGCCCATGACGGAGCTGTTGAAGAAGGACACCAAGTTCAACTGGACTGAGGAATGTGAAGCTAGTTTCCAAGAGTTGAAGAAACGTTTGGTTACATCACCAGTGTTGATTCTGCCAGATCAGCGCAAGGATTATGAAGTATACTGCGACGCTTCTCATCGAGGACTTGGAGCAGTGCTTATGCAGGAAGGAAGAGTTGTTTCATATGCTTCACGACAGCTTAAACCCCATGAGATGAATTACGCTACGCATGATTTGGAGTTAGCAGCCGTAGTACATGCGTTGAAGACATGGAGACATTTTCTCATCGGAAACCAGAGGTGTACATGGATCACAAGAGTTTGAAATACATCTTCACGCAGAAGGAGTTGAATCTTAGGCAAAGGAGATGGTTGGAGCTCATAAAGGATTATGATATGAGATTGCACAATCACCCCAGAAAGGCTAACGTAGTAGCAGATGCGTTGAGCCGCAAGAGCCATGTCAACACACTCATGACCGGAGAGTTACCGAAGGAATTAGCCGAGGATCTTCGCGAGCTATGTTTGGAAATAGTTCCGAGAGGCTATGTTGCAGCATTGGAGATACAGTCTACTTTGATGGATAAGATCAGAAGACAGACAAGGAGATTTCCGGAATAAAGGAAAGGATGAGCAAAGGAAAAGCCAAGGGATTTCATGAGGACGAGCACGATACCTTATGGCTTGAGGACCGCGTTTATGTGCCTAATGACCCGGAGATCAGGAAATTGATTCTACAGGAGGCTCATGACTCGGCATATTCGATTCACCCAGGAAATACCAAGATGTATTTGGATTTGAAGGATACTTTCTGGTGGACCGGAATGAAGAAGGATATTGCGGAGTATGTAGTAGTTTGTGATGTATGTCAGAGAGTGAAGGCAGAGCATCAGAAGCCAGCAGGATTGCTACAGCCATTGCCGATACCCGAATGGAAGTGGGATAAACTAGGCATGGATTTTATCATGGGATTGCCCAGGACTCGTTCAGGCTATGACTCAATATGGGTTGTAGTCGGTCGTTTGACGAAGGTAGCTCATTTCATCCCAGTGAAGACCACTTACACCAGTGCTAAGTTGGCAAAGATATACATGACCAGAATCGTATGTCTGCATGGAGTTCCGAGGAGCATTGTATCAGATAGAGGAACCCAGTTTACCTCAAAGTTCTAGCATCAGTTACATGAAACTTTGGGTACCAGGCTAGAATTAAGTACAACCTTTCATCCACAGACAGATGGACCGACCGAGAGAGTCAATCAGATTCTGGAGGACATGCTGAGAGCTTGTGCGCTAGATTATGGATCTAGTTGGGACGATAACTGGCCATATGCAGAGTTCTCTTACAACAACAGTTATCAATCCAGTTTGAAGATGGCCCCTTTCGAAGCTTTGTACGGAAGGAGGTGTAGAACACCATTGTTATGGGACGAAGTTGGAGACCGCCAGTTGTTTGGACCAGATTTGATTAAGGAGTCTGAACAGAAGGTGAAGTTGATTCGCGATAGGCTCAAGGTAGCCCAATCCAGACAGAAGAGCTATGCGGATTCAAAACGTAAGGAGACAGTTTACGAAATCGGAGACAGAGTTTATCTTCGTGTATCTCCACTTCAGGGAGTTAAGCGCTTTGGAGTTAAGGGAAAGATAGCGCCACGTTTTGTAGGACCATACAAAGTTTTGGAGCATATGGGAGAAGTTTCTTACAAGTTGGAATTACCCGAAGGATTGTCAGTTGAAGAAGTGCTACGCAGAGATGGCTGATATACCGCTGAAAGTTAGCGCCACGTTTCCCAGTTGAAGAAGTGCCACGCAGAGATGGCTGTTATACCGCTTAGAGATACCGTGCCACTGGAGGCGATTCAGTTGGATAGTGATTTGACTTATGAGGAGAAACCAGTCAAGATTCTTGAGTATGCCAGACGAGTCACCCGCAGCAAGGTTATCAAGTTTTGCAAAGTTCAGTGGAGCCACCATACCGAGGATGAAGCCACCTGGGAGCGAGAGGAAGATCTACGGAAGGACCACCCTCACCTATTTTCTAGCCAACCCGAATCTCGAGGGCGAGATTCATCTTAAGGGGGGTAGGTTTGTAACATCCCAAATTTTCAATTTGGAATGTTATACATTAGATCATCATTGCATATCATATTTTATTTCATTTTTGGTTTGATCCTAGAAACTCTACGCAACTCAAGGACCCACGGAGAGAGTTGGGGATTTCGTTATTTTCATATTTGGGTTTTCTCAAATTTTGAAAATAGGATCATTTGATTTTATTTATTTTATCTTCAATTATTTCATTTATAAAAATAAGAGAGAGGGAATAAAATGACTTTCCCAAAAAATAAGAAATATTGAGGATTTAATAAAAAAATCAAATCTTATTTTATTTGGAGTTTTGCTACTTTATTTGAATTTAGGAAAATTGCACATTTTTCAAAATTGCATTTTAGGGCCAAGAAAATGTTCGTCTCGTTCTAAATATTTTATTTAGATGGTGAAAATTTTATTTTGGCATTTTTAGAATTTTATTTTATTTTCTAGAATTTTTCTCAGTTTCGGCGGAATTATTTAAAAAAAAAACTCCCGCGCGCCCGACTGGGCCGAAGCCCAGC
>NC_057814.1:528494310-528518670 GCF_018294505.1 Triticum aestivum | reverse complement strand
CGCCGCCGACACCCGCAGCCCCACCGCCCCACGCCGCCTCCCGTCGCCCCGCCGGAGCCCCGAGCCGAGGTAGCCGCCCGCCGCCCGGTTTTCTAAAGAAAAGCGATTCGGTTTTTTTAGAAAACCCTAGGTTTTTTTCGTTTTTTTGGTTTTCTTATTTAGCGAGCGTTCGCTCGTTCGTTCGTTTTAACGAAAACATTCATCGTTTAGTTACAGTTAACGAACGTCCGTTCGTTAAACTGTTCGTCAGTTTTTCTTTTTCTCGGATTTTCCGCGATTATTTCTGATCGCGATTTCCGATCTGTTTTTCGTTTTGGTTTAACTTTTCGCTCGTTTGTCGGAATCAGGCGATTCAAGCGCCTAGAGTTTCGTCTCGAAACCCTCTTTCTGTTTAACCAACTCAAACAAGTTTGCTACTGTAAAATTTGACTTAGGTCTAGATTAGTAAACGAAGCTTGTTTCTTTCGCCGTTTGACTTTCGTTGCTTCGTTTGATTTGATTCTTTTTGCAAACCGGAGTTCTTAAGTTGAACTTTCTGGTTAGATCTCTTATTTGAGTTTTACCTGTGCATTAGACGAGTACTTATTGTATGCTTGTTTGTTTGCGATAGAGTACCCGGAGTGCGCCGCTTGCTACTTCGAATCCCTAGGTTTCACGGATCATCAGCAAGGCAAGTAACACTTTGATCATACCATCTTTTCATACCCAGTTTTATTGCATTAGATCAATCCTCAAACAATTGCATGATTAGGATCTGATTAAATTGTGGGTTGGGAAGTAGCTGATGAGGTAGAACCTATTGCCATGTTTATTACCAAACCCTTGGGAGTTACTTATACGTTTGCTTATATTGGTATGCTATGCTAGTAGATGTGGATTGGGTGAGTGTATCCATGACAGATGTGAGATTGTAAACTAATGGTTCAATTTAAGGTGGCTACTTAAACACACCTCTGGGTGGATTGAGGCACCTGGGTATTCTAGTGATTGCCTGTTTTTTTATGGACCGCCACTCAGGCTCAAAGGGATCATGAGATTATTCATGCTAGAAACTTCCGTGTGCAGCCACAAGCTATTATGGGCTCTAGCATAGTTGATTAAGTTGTGTGAACTCTTACAGTGGTAGACTAGCAGATGTAGGGGTTGTAGGTGGTACTGTCCACCCGATCGTAAGGTGCAAACGCTTCTGGAAGACTATGTCTCGGTAATCCGTTTCTCAAACATCATGTAGTGCGAGAATCCCAATGGAGGAGATTGAGTCTTGTGGGGAAAAATGCGCAAACCTCTGCAGAGTGTATAAACTAACCATGGTTAACCGTGTCCCCGGTTATGGACAACTTGAGTATCTAGTACTTGGATTATCATGTGAATCTCATCATGTTACTTTAATTAATTTTGTTGGGATTAATGTTGAAACTTAATTGGGATTGAGATGGTGTCACCCATTCTCAATGTTTAACAACCACCATGATAGTTAAATAAAATTTATTCCTTTGCAGTAGGGAAAATTGGCTTTTTGCAAAACTGTAACCATAGAGCTTTCCACCAGCCAAATATGCATGTAGTATAGCATTATTCTGTTCATTACTCTCTATGTGTTACATTGCCAGCATATTCCATGTGCTGACCAGTTCTCGGGCTGCAACGTTTCATGTTGCAGACTTTTCAGACAACGAGTAAGGTGCCTTAGGTCGTGGTTCTATACTCAGTGATGCCGTTGGAGTTGATGGACTCGCTTATCTTCCAAGTCTTCTGCTATTATCATTTTTAGATGGCCTGAAGCCATATTTATTGTATTAAGTTCTCTTTTGAGACATTCAATGTAATAAGTGTGTGATTGCTACTCTGTTATAAATGCTTTGAGTACTGTGCATGTCAGCATTACTGATCCAGGCATGACACTGATGCACAGAGACTTGACCGTCTGAGGTCTGGTCGCTACATGGATGAAAGTAGTGGCCAAGTTGCTCAAACCTCCGTTGGCACGAGGCCACTATTTGAGGATAAACCAACTAAAAAAGTTCAGATTATCTGTGCTGCCTCTTATGTACTCGCAAGTTTACTTGTACAAGCATTAATTTTAGCAAGAAGTACCTCCGACTGAACACCATTTACCAGTCTGCAATGTAGAATTTTGGCGAGCTACAGGACCAAGATGAGCCAGTAAACTAGTTGGATGAAAGTAGTGGCCAAGTTGCTCAAACCTCCCTCGGCACGAGGCCACTATTTGAGGATAAACCTACAAGCAAAGTTCAGATTGTCTGTGCGGCCTCTTATGTACTCGAAAGTTTACTCGTACAAGCATTAATTTTAGCAAGAAGTACCTCCGACTGAACACCATTTACATGTCTGTACCCTAGGTAATTAAAGTTCGCCCATGGATCATATTGGTTGTGATCTCAATCATTTGGATGCATAAACATACTGAACATGTGTATATCTGAATCTTTTTGTGAATTATCTATCAATATTGTTGTGTGATCTATCAATCATTTGGATCCATAGACATGCTGAACTTGTGTATATATGAATCTTTTGAGTTGTTGATAATGAATGTTGGCTATGAATATGAACGTGTCCTGTGAACCTGAGTTTGATATGAATGTTTACCTTTTCTGTTGTGCTTGTGTGTGAACTTGTTAGTATGCCTACTGTGGGGTATGTGACGTGTGGGTGTCAACGGCACACCTTCTTCCCGAGAAGAATTGCAACTGCTTTGTTAGGGTAGCTGATACGTCTCCAACGTATCTATAAATTTTGATTGTTCCATGCTATATTATATTCTGTTTTGGACATTAATGGTCTTTATTATACACTTTTATATTATTTTTGGGACTAACCTATTAACCGGAGGCCCAGCCCAGAATTGCTGTTTTTTTGCCTATTTCAGAGTTTCACACAAAAAGAATATCAAACGGTGTCCAAACGGAATGAAACCTTCGGGAACTTGATTTTCGGAACGAACGTGATCCAGAGGACTTGGACCCTACGTCAAGACATCAACCAGGAAGGCACGAGGTAGGGGGGCGCGCCTACCCCCCTGGGCGTGCCCTCCACCCTCGTGGGCCCCACGTTGCTCCACCGACATACTTCTTCCTCCTATATATACCTACGTACCCCCAAACTACCAGATACGGAGCCAAAAACCTAATTCCACCGCCGCAACCTTCTGTACCCATGAGATCCCATCTTGGGGCCTTTTCCGGAGCTCCGCCGGAGAGGGCATCGATCATGGAGGGCTTCTACATCAACACCATAGCCTCTCTGATGATGTGTGAGTAGTTTACCTCAGACCTTCGGGTCCATAGTTATTAGCTAGATGGCTTCTTCTGTCTTTTTGGATCTCAATACAATGTTCTCCCCCTCTCTTGTGGAGATCTATTCGATGTAATCTTCTTTTGCGGTGTGTTTGTTGAGACCGATGAATTGTGGGTTTATGATCAAGTTTATCTATGAACAATATTTGAATCTTCTCTTAATTCTTTTATGTATGATTGGTTATCTTTGCAAGTCTCTTCGAATTATCAGTTTGGTTTGGCCTACTAGATTGATCTTTCTTGCAATGGGAGAAGTGCTTAGCTTTGGGTTCAATCTTGAAGTGTCCTTTCCCAGTGACAGTAGGGGCAGCAAGGCACGTATTGTATTGTTGCCATCGAGGATAACAAGATGGGGTTTATATCATATTGCATGAGTTTATCCCTCTACATCATGTCATCTTACTTAAAGTGTTACTCTGTTCTTATGAACTTAATACTCTAGATGCATGCTGGATAGCAGTCGATGTGTGGAGTAATAGTAGATGCAGGCAGGAGTCGGTCTACTTGTCTCGGACGTGATGCCTATATACATGATCATACCTAGATATTCTCATATCTATGCTCAATTCTGTCAATTGCTCAACATTAATTTGTTCACCCACCGTAATACTTATGCTCTCGAGAGAAGCCACTAGTGAAACCTATAGCCCCCGGGTCTATCTTCCATCATATTAATCTTCCAACACTTAGCTATTTGTATTGCCTTTTATTTTACTTTGCATCTTTATCATAAAAATACCAAAAATATTATCTTATCATATCTATTAGATCTCACTCTCGTAAGTGACCGTGAAGGGATTGACAACCCCTTTATTGTGTTGGTTGCGAGGATTTATTAGTTTGTGTAGGTGCGAGGGACTCGTGCGTGGCCTCCTACTAGATTGATAACTTGGTTCTCAAAAACTGAGGGAAATACTTACGCTGCTTTACTGCATCACCCTTTCCTCTTCAAGGGAAAACCAACGCAGTGCTCAAGAGGTAGCAAGAAGGATTTCTGGCACCGTTGCCGGGGAGTCTACGCACAAGTCAAGACATACGAACTACCCATCACAAACTCTTATCCCTCGCATTACATTATTTGCCATTTGCCTCTCGTTTTCCTCTCCCCCACTTCACCCTTGCCGTTTTATTCTCCCTCCTTCCTTTCAATCTTGTGTTACCATGTGCCTTTTTTTGCTTGCATCTTCGCTTGCTAAGAGTTTATGGATCCTCATCCACTTGCTAATCTCTTTAAGAGATCCAATTATGACGAACCTATTGCTAGTGAGTTGAGTGCACTAGATTATCTTTTTGAGGTTTTGCTTGAAATTCGTGAATCTGAAAATTGTGATGAAGTACTTTATGAAGCGACTCATGATAGATCTTTGAATAAAAAGCATGATTACAATGGTTTTATTATAAATTCTATTGATGTAAATTATGCTAATAATATGCAAAACCCTAAGCTTGGGGATGCTAGTTTTGCTATGTCCTCTATTTGTTGCAATGATCATGATTGGGGTGATTCTTCTTATGATCTTGAAAACTTATTTGATCCCCATGATGAATATGAGATTGATAATAGTGTTTTCAATAATATTGAAAGTGGGTTTGGAAGAGTGTCAACTTTAGATCCCACATATTTGGATTTTGATCAATCTTATGATTTTTTTATAAAAGTGGGCTTGGAGAGGTCATGACTTTAGTTAATGATAATCCCACTATTTTGGAAGAGTGTCAACTTCGCATGCATGTGGATCGTGTTGAGAATAGGTTATGTGATAGCTATTTTGTTGAATTTTCTTATGATCCTACATGTAATTATTATGAGAGAGGAAAATATGGTTGTAGAAATTTTCATGTTACTAAAGTACGTCTCGTTATGCTGAGATTGCTATTGTTTCTTTCCGCTTCCTTGCATATGGTAGTTTTTACTTGCCTTGATAATTTCTTTGCCTACAAGATGCCTATGCATAGGAAGTATGTTAGACTTAGATGTGATTTTCACATGTTTTTATGATGCTCTCTTTGTGTTTCAATTACTATCTTTTATGTGAGCATCATCGAAATCTCAATGCCTAGCTAAAAAGGCTTTAAAGAAAAGCGCTTGTTGGGAGGCAACCCAATTTTATTTTAGTTTTTTGCTTTTTGCTTCTGTTTAGGAATAAATATTTGATCTAGCCTCTGGTTAGATTTATTTTTATGTTTTAATTAGTGTTTATGTTTTAATTCCAGAAACTTTCTGTTCACGAAAAAAATTGTTAAAAATCACCATAGCGTGATAAAATATTGATTCCAATTTCTTCTGATCAATAAACAAATTTTCTAGGTCGTCCTATTTTGCCTGAATTTTTGGACTTCCAGAAGTTTGCGTTAGTTACAGATTACTACAGACTGTTCTGTTTTTGACAGATTCTGTTTTTTGTGTGTTGTTTGCTTATTTTGATTAATCTATGGCTAGTAAAATAGTTTATAAACCATAGAGAAGTTGGAATGCAGTAGGTTTAACACCAATATAAATAAATAATGAGTTCATTACAGTACCTTGAAGTGGTGTTTTGTTTTCTTTCGCTAACGGAGCTCACGAGATTTTCTGCCAAGTTTTTTGTTGTGAAGTTTTCAAGTTTTGGGTAGAAGATTTGATGGATTATGGAACAAGGAGTGGCAAGAGCCTAAGCTTGGGGATGCCCATGGCACCCCAAGATAATCTAAGGACACCAAAAAGCCAAAGCTTGGGGATGCCCCGGAAGGCATCCCCTCTTTCGTCTACTTCCATCGGTAACTTTACTTGGAGCTATATTTTTATTCACCACATGATATGTGTTTTGCTTGGAGCGTCTTGTATTATTTGAGTCTTTATTTGTTAGTTTGCCACAACCATGTTTGCTGTACTCACCTTTTGAGAGAGACACACATGATTCGGAAATTGTTAGAATACTCCATGTGCTTCACTTATATCTTTTGAGTTATATAGTTTTTGCTCTAGTGCTTCACTTATATCTTTTAGAGCACGGTGGTGGTTTTCTTTTATAGAAACTATTGTTCTCTCATGCTTCACTTAGATTATTTTGAGAGTCCTACAAAACAGCATGGTAATTTGCTTTAATTATGATAGGCATTCAAGATTAGAAAAAAAATCTTATGAGTGCGTTGAATACTATGAGAAGTTTGATACTTGATAATTGTTTTGAGATATGAAGATGGTGATATTAGAGTCATGCTAGTTGAGTAGTTTTGAATTTGAGAAATACTTGTGTTAAAGTTTGTGATTCCCATAGCATGCATGTATGGTGAACCGTTATGTGATGAAGTCGGAGCATGATTTATTTATTGATTGTCTTCCGTATGAGTGGCGGTCGGGGACGAGCGATGGTCTTTTCCTACCAATCTATCCCCCTAGGAGCATGCGCGTAATACTTTGCTTTGATAACTTGTAGATTTTTGCAATAAGTATATGAGTTCTTTATGACTAATGTTGAGTCCATGGATTATACACACTTTTCTTCCTTCCACCATTGCTAGCCTCTCTAATACCGCGCACTTTTCGTCGGTATCATACGCCCACCATATACCTTCCTCAAAACAGCCACCATACCTACCTACCATGGCATTCCCATAGCCATTCCGAGATATATTGCCATGCAACTTACCACCGCTCCGTTTATTATGACACGCTCCATCATTGTCATATTGCTTTGCATGATCATGTAGTTGACATTGTATTTGTGGCAAAACCACCGTTCATAATTCTTTCATACATGTCACTCTTGATTCATTGCATATCCTGATACACCGCCAGAGGCATTCACATAGAGTCATATTTTGTTCTAAGTATTGAGTTGTAATTGTTGAGTTGTAAGTAAATAAAAGTGTGATGATCATCATTTTTTAGAGCATTGTCCCAAGTGAGGAAAGGATGATGGAGACTATGATTCCCCCACAAGTCGGGATGAGACTCTGGACGAAATAAAAAAATGAAAGAAAAAGAGAGAAGGGACAATGTTACTATCCTTTTACCACACTTGTGCTTCAAAGTAGCACCATGATCTTCATGATAGAGAGTCTCCTATGATATCACTTTCATATACTAGTGGGAAATTTTCATTATAGAACTTGGCTTGTATATTCCAATGATGGGCTTCCTCAAAATGCCCTAGGTCTTCGTGAGCAAGTGAGTTGGATGCACACCCACTTAGCTTTCATATACTTATAGCTCTAGTGCATCCGTTGCATGGCAATCCCTACTCAGTCACATTGATATCTATTAATGGGCATCTCCATAGCCCGTTGATACGCCTAGTTGATGTGAGACTATCTTCTCCTTTTTTGTCTTCTCCACAACCACCATTCTATTCCACATATAGTGCTATGTCCATGGCTCACGCTCATGTATTGCGTGAAGATTGAAAAAGTTTGAGAACGTCAAAAGTATGAAACAATTGCTTGGCTTGTCATCGGGGTTGTTCATGATATAAATATTTTGTGTGGTGAAGATAGAGCATAGCCAGACTATATGATTTTGTAGGGATAACTTTCTTTGGCCATGTTATTTTGAGAAGACATAATTGCTTAGTTAGTATGCTTGAAGTATTATTATTTTTATGTCAATATTAAACTTTTGTCTTGAATCTTTCGGATCTGAATATTCATACCACAATTAAGAGAATTACATTGAAATTATGCCATGTAGCATTCCACATCAAAAATTCTGTTTTTATGATTTACCTACTCGAGGACGAGCAGGAATTAAGCTTGGGGATGCTTGATACGTCTCCAACGTATCTATAAATTTTGATTGTTCCATGTTATATTATATTCTGTTTAGGACATTAATGGGCTTTATTATACACAGTTATATTATTTTTGGGACTAACCTATTAACCAGAGGCCCAGCCCAGCCCAGACTTGTTGTTTTTTGCCTATTTCAAAGTTTCGCGGAAAAAAGAATATCAAACGGAGTCCAAACGGAATGAAACCTTCGGGAACGTGATTTTCGGAACGAACGTGATCCACCCGCGGCAAGGAGGCGCGGATACGCGTGATCTCTGGACGCCGCGCCACCTCGGTTAGCGGTGGTGGCACCGGGACCCCGTCGGCGCTGTTTCTCCACGCCCCGGGCACCCGCATGTCCGGCGGGACCGGGTACTCGGCCTTGAAGAGGAGCCGAGCTTCGTCCTCGTGAAGGTGGCGGCGGCCGAAGCCGTTCGCCGCCGTGCCGTCGCCTGGGAAGCGTTCGGCCATTCTTTGAATTGGAGACGGCGAGAGGAGAGTGAGGAAGGGGGAGAAAGGGCGCGTCGGCGGTAGAGACTCTATGCGTGCCACCGGCGCGCTGGGGTCGGCTTATATAGGTGGAGGCGCCGCGCGTACGTGTGGCCGCCGCGTGGCATGCGAGGGGACGCGCGTCGTCTCATCTTCACTGCGCCGCCCGTGAGGCATCAACGGCGGAGGCTGACCGGCATGGCAGCGCGCGGCAGCTTTGGCATTGATTCGCCGCGGGAAACGAGGCGATGAGGACG
This sequence comes from Triticum aestivum, assembly GCF_018294505.1. Taxonomy (NCBI): domain Eukaryota; kingdom Viridiplantae; phylum Streptophyta; class Magnoliopsida; order Poales; family Poaceae; genus Triticum; species Triticum aestivum. The sequence goes on along the minus strand of NC_057814.1, from coordinate 528,509,858 downwards.
ACGAAGCGGCAAGAAGCGAGACGAGTCGCTGGCAAGGAGGGCCCGCGGCTCTTTCGCGCCAAAAACACTTCGCCCAACGCCCCCGAGCGCCCCCCAGCGTGCCGGGTTCGGGTTGGGTCCGCCGGCGCCAATTTCGGCCTGAGCCGGCGAAAAATGGGCCCTTGGGGGCGCGACCGAGCCGATTTTTCGGCACCGGTGGCCGAAAAGTCACCTGGGGGGCCTTGTTGGGGGCGCGGCTGGAGATGCTCTTACTAAGCTGGAAAAAAATGTTTCCTCCACCTGACAGCTGGGACCCACCGACTGTATCTTCGCATGGAAGGAAGTGTCTCCTTGTTATGCGAAAAAAATTATTCCTCCCGTTGACAGCTGGGACCCATCAGATTTGGTGGCTGACTTGTGGGCCTACTAAGCGGACGTGTACGCAGGGCTTTGTCAACTTAATCAACAAATGATTCAAGCAGCTAGACCATTGGATGTTAATCCAACAACTGTGCTCCTTCTTCAACCTCTGTTCTTGCTCCTGTCTCCTGTGGGCGGCGCCGCGGCTGTGCTGCCGCACACCAGAACCATTCAAGTTTCCCACTCCTCTCCATTTGCGACTCCACTGCCCCGTCTTCCCCATCTCCGGGTCGTTCCAGTCTAGGGCCTCGCCATCATCCACCAGCCTTTGGTGCGCTCGGCACGGTGTGGTCAACGTGGTCAACAACCGAGAGTCATCGGGAGATGACTGTACGTGAGAGGCTGACAGTGGGGATGCACCACGCCCATGGACGCATGCATGCAACGGAACGTCGCATGGTCAACGTGGTCAAGGAATGACTTCCATCGGAAGTGTACTATACGTGGAGAGGCTGACAGCTGGGTCCACAGCCGCAGCAAGGAAGTGCCTCCTTATTACACGGAAAATAATGATTCCTCCACCTAACAGCAGGGACCCACAGGACGGGCCACCGTATTTTGCGAAAAAAACGTTTCCCCCTGACTGTTGGGACCCACCGGACGGGTCACCGTATTTCGTGAAAAAACGTTCCCCCACTGGCAGCTCGGACCCACCGGAAGTGCCTCCTTATTACGCACAAAAAAATGAATACTCCCCCTGCTAGTTGGGACCCACCTTGGTGGGTGGCTAACTTGTGGGCCTACTAAGTTGATGGGGACAGAGTGCTTTGTCAACTTAGTCAATATGAACGATTCTAGCTCCAGTGACCATACGATGTCCATCCAACGGCCGTAGTGCTTCTTCAACCTCTGGTCTTCTTGCTCCAGCCGCCCAAAGCAGCGCCGGTCCTGCCGCATGCTCATGCCTCCCATGGTCGGCTGTGCTGCCGCAGAGGCCTCACCGCCCCCTACTATTCCCACCGCTGGCCAGGCCCTGCGGCAGCGGCAGCCTCACACCGCAGCCGAACCAGTGAACCCTCGTACTCCTCTCCACGCGGGCTTCCACTGCCGCGTCTTCCCCGGCTCCGCGTCGTCCCCTTCCTAGGCCTCGCCGTCGTCCACCGCCCTGGTGCTCTCGGCGCAGCGTGGTCAACGTGGTCAAGGAACGACTTCCATCGGAAGAGTACTGTACGTGGAGAGGCTGACAACTGGGTCCATGGTCGCAGCAAGGAAGTGCCTCCTTATTACGCGCAAAATAATTATTCCTCCACCTGACAGCGGGGACCCACCGGACGGGCCACCGTATTTCGTGAAAAAAAACGTTTCCCCCTGACTGCTGGGACCCACCAGCTACATCTTCGCACACAAGAAAGTGCGTCCAGGCAAAAAAACAATTCGCCCCCTGACTGCTGGGACCCAACAGCTACATCTTCACAGGCAAGGAAGTGCCTGACAGTCGGGACCCACCTGGTCAAAGCGTACGTAGCGTTGTCATTCTGGTCGCGAACGTGTACGTACATACTGGTCGATGTAGAGGCGCGCACGTGTCGTAGTAGAGGCGCGCACGTAGCATGTACACGTATGTACAACGGCCAGGGTGCAAGAAAGTAAATACGGCGACATACGTACATACGGGCGGGGTCTCGAATGCCTACTCGCGTGTATGTACGACCAGGGCTCGTGTACATGGCTGGGTCGGAACGGAGAAACTGCGTCGTCATCGTGTTCATGGGGAGGCAACGGAATGCGTCGTGTTCATCGGGAGGCAACGAAACGCGTGGGAGCCAACCGGCTTGGACGGAACAGCCGATGGAAACGAGGCCTGGCGTACCGTAGAACGGAGGAAACGGCCTTGTGTTCGACCGGCCACGTTGGAAATGGGATCCTATTCATCGGAAGGGGTCTGGCGTACCGCAAAACGGAGGAAATGGACCTCCTACAGTCGAAACGGAGGTCCTGTTGATCGGGAGGGGTGTGGCGTACCGCAAAACAGAGGAAACGGACTTGTGTTGGAGCGCTACGGTCGAAACGGGGGTCCTGTTCATCGGGAGGGGTGTGGCGTACCGCAAAACGGGACTCCACGGGATACTGTTCATCTCCACCATTGACCCCCTCCAGCCTCCACGGGCTACTATTCATCCACCGTCGACCTCCTCCAGCCTCCACCTGTGACTGTTCATCCACGGGCTCCTGTTCATCCAGCCTCCACCGCGCGCTACTCCACCGGCTACTGTTCAACTAGCCCTCTCCATGGGCTCCTGTCCAACCACCCCTCCACTGGCTACTATTCATCCAGCCCTCCACCGTCTACTATTCATCCAGCCCTCCACGGGGTGGTCCTGTTCATCCTGCCCTCCACGGGGTCCTGTTCATCCAGCCCCAACCGGCTCGATCGATCGGGGTCCTGTTCATCCAGAGGAAAAACCACAGGGTCCTGTTCATCCACCCCCACCGGGAACTGTTCATCCAAACCCCCCCAGCAACACTCACTGTTCATCCAGAGGCAGCATCGATCGGCTTCAGTTAGCAGCAGTAGCGAAGGAAACGCTCAATCGGGTCCAGTTAACAGCCATCGATTGATCGCTCGGGTTCAGTAACGCGTAGCCTGTAGTGCAATCGCTCAGGTTCAGTTAGAGCCCAACGCCTGGCTCGGGTTCAGTTAGAGCCCAACGCCTCGCACTCACGCGCATGCGTGTACGAGAGAAACGCGCATCGCTCGGCCCGACCACCCACCGTAACCGGGAACACCCCGATATTTTCCTCACCCTCCCTTCTACCATGGTTTTTTCGTCATGGACGGCCCAAAGAATATCATGCAGCTGCGTCTCCAGCCCGCCCAGGAAGAAAAGCCCATTTTCTGTCATGATTTTTTGTCATAGAAGTAGGACCCCACCACATCTATGATGATACCGGGTTTTGTCACAATTATCGTCATAGAAGTGTCATAAGTATGACAGAAAAAAATTTCGTTCGGCCCAAAATGTCACGGATGTGTTTTTTTTGTAGTGTATTCAGGCCAAGCCGGCCCCTCGCCTCCCTTGTCCGGCTGCTCAGCAGCCAGCCGGCCGGCTTCTCACTTGACTAGCTACGCTTTAAGCGGCTAAAGTAACTTGCCTATTCCAAACGGCCAAGTCCCTGACCCGACGACAGACCGCAGCGCGGCTGTCCGGCTGGCAGAGCGGCAGCCAAAGGAAGACGGCAAAGGAAAAAGGCAAAGAAAGCACAGGCAAAATCGAGTCAGAACTCGTCAAAGCACACAAGCATGTGGGGAAAATAAATTCGTTTACATTGCAAAAGGCCCGCGACTGGCATTCATTAGAGTTTAAAATACACCCCCAGTGGGTGGAACTGCGCATAATTAACTTGTTCTTGAGCACAAGACAGAAAAATTTAAAAGATAAGGGCTTCCTAGACCGAAGGCGCTACAGGCTTCTCGGACAGGTTGGCGGTGGCTGAAGCACCGACTGGCGGGACCTCCGGCTGGTTGGTCTCGGTCTCCCGCCGCTCGCCAGTCGAGGCCGGATCAGGCTAAGTCTGGCTGGTCCCTCCGTCATCTGGTGCGACGCCATCGCTTTCCTCGTCCTCGTCCTCCTCCACGGCTTTGTCGCTGGAGGCGATCTCCTCCGCCGGGTCTTCCCCCTCGTCCGGGTTCAGTCCGAACCAGGACGACGGTGCATCGGTGCCGTTTTCCGCCTGCTCCGGGATGGAGACGCTGCCGTCGATGTACTCGGTGAGGGCCGACGCGTGAATGGCGATCTCCTCGCGCTCCGCCTCCATCTCCGGTGCCACCTCCTAGCGGCAGGTGGCCAGCTGCGCCAGGCTCACGCCTGGGTACCACATCTTCATGAACTCCAGCCCACTTTGGCGCTGGCCCATGCCGCAGCACCTTTCCAGGTGTCGAGCTGCTCTCCCACCACCTCCAACCAGTCGCCAGTCCGGCTGGGAGTCCGGGGGACCTGCACAATCGACCAGAGCCACTCCAAGACCTGCGACCCGACGCGCTGAAACTGGCAGAGCAGATGGCGTGCCGGCTCAAGACGCATCAGGATGGCCAGGAACTGCTCACCCAAGTTCTGGGGCCAGTCCTCTGCAATCTCCACGCCCTCCTGCCTCCGCTGCTCGCGCTGCACCTTGATCGCCTGGACTATGGCACCCGCGTGGCCCGGGAAGAATTCTGCTTAAGAAGAAAACAAGAAAAATGAGAAGTCAGACTCCAGCGATAGCTAACAACGAGCCAATCAAGAAAGAAAGAAGTGTTACCTTTGAGCATGCCCTCGATCACCTCATAGCTTTGTGACAAGTACTAATCCTTCTCGGCCCAGCCCAAGCGCTGAGACTCGAACTCAGCCTTGAGGAGCTCCTCCCCGTCCTTCACCTGTCGGACCTGCTCGGTATGCCGGGTCACCTGGTCAGCTAGCTCCTTCTCGAGCCGGTTGCGCTCCGCGACCGCCTAGCTGCGCTCCAGCTCCTTGGCCTGAAGCTGGCCCATGAGCTCATGCACGCAACTCAGCAGCCGGACAGCCGACCTATGTACCTCGGCTCTTCCGCAACTCGGCCGTCCGTTTGGCGAGCGTCTGGTTTTGTGAGTTGTAGACGGCCGCACGCAGGTCGTGGTAGTCCTGCAGCAAGCATGACATCTCAGCATTCAGAAACATGCCTTAAAGTTTGAACCCGCCTGCTCAGCAGCCGGCTTGGAACTCGGAGGCTACATCTAGTGGGTGCGCTGGCACGCCCCCACTGAAGATCGCAAAATAAAAAGCAAGATCAAGAGCATACACGGACAGACGTCTGCATCGCCACCCTCTCGCTCCTCACCTTCGGGAGGGTAGCGTTGTGGGCGGAGAACTTGTCTAGGACATCCTGGACAGCGAAGTTCAAGGCGGCCAGGCCGGCCCCTGGCGTCCAACCAGGCGGAGCGAAGCTCGTGGCCTCGGTGTCGGCTCCCTGCGAGCTCGCGGCCCCGATTTCTACCGGCCTCGGCACGGAAGCTGCCTGCGCCGGGCGGAGGTGCGTGTCATCATGGTCTGGCTTGTCACCAATCCGGCATCGGCCAGCGGCATCTCCGGCTCTCTGGGGTGGCCGTCACCTCGCTCACCAGCACCCGGCGTGCGCTGAGTCACCTCCGCCTGCAAGACGACGGAGTCAGCAACCTCCAGCTCCGGCGCCGTCTAGTCGACTTCGGCTGCTCCAGTCGGCACCTAGGCCTCCACCACCGGCACCTCTGACTGCTCAAGGTTGGTGGCCTCCGGGATCCTGCTACCAGCCGGATCCTCCACGGCCTTGGCGTCGGCCTCCGCCTATACCTTGGTCGCCGCCTTCGCCTCCGCGTGCGCGGCGGCCTGGGCATCGGCCTCCTCCCGCACCGCGGCAGCTTCCTGCTCCTCCCGCGCATTCCTTTCCATCGCCTCCCAAAGGGCAGCGGCCAGGTCCATGTGCCGGGCCTCCTCAGAGCTGCCTGTTAGTCCGATCAGCGAGGTGGATGGAGCTCGTGATATGGAGAGGGCGGCCCTTCTTAGCAAGGCAAGCAGAAATGAGAAACTTGTAAGAAAGAAACAATCAACACAGTGCAATAAATGCACCTACCCGGACACCAATGCGTGCTCCTTCGGGGCCCTCCAGATGGTGGCCGTTTCACGACCTTTTGCCGCTTGGTCGCGGCCGCCTGCTTGGCCTTCTTGGGCGGCTTGTTGCCAAACATCCCCTCGGCATGACATTTAGGCGCGGCGGGTGTGCCAGTCGGTGCTCCGCTTGACGGCCGCGCTGTCGAAGAGCCGGCGCCTGCCCTGTCGGCGCCTTCGGGGCGACGTTGTTCATCATCGTCTTCATCATCATCCGACCAATCCCGGATGTAAGGACCCCGATCCGAAGTCACACTGATGTAGCATGTAACACATCATATCACTTTGCGGCCTCACGGACGGTATCCCCATAGGTGCCACCTTACCTAGCCCGGGACCGTTTGCGCCTTTTGGCTCACGTATATGATAGTGTCGCTAGCATCCATATGACAGAGAACCCGGGCCGACATGACTAGTCATAAACCCAAGGTGGCACTAACTTACTGGGACATGCATACGTAACCCAGCAATGAACACTACAAAAAAATACACTTCCGTGATGATACGTGTTTGTCACAGTAGGTCACGTTTTCTGTCATGCATGTACATCCATGACAAATTTATGCCAGAATCAAGATAGTCATACCTGTGCTGTCGTAGAAGTGTTCCATGACATTACCAAAATTATCATCGTGGAAGTGTCCACTTCTATGACGATAAATCGCGCGTCATAGAAGTGCTTTCGTCAAGGGTGACCGACACGTGGCATCCACCGTAACGGGACGCCGTTAAGCTATCGGGTCCGGTTTTGGATCCGATAACCCGTTAATAGCCCGAACCAATGGGAATTTTCCACGTGTAAAATTCTCATTGGCCGGAGGAAACACTCGGCTCAACGTTCGGACAGATGTCATCCACTCATTGGACAGGAGGCGCCTATGATACGTCGACACATGGCACGGCCCAACAGAGGCCCATTCCGGTGAAAAAGGCTGGCCCAGCTAAAGGCCCACCATGTTGTTTCAGACACTAGTGGGCTGGCCCGTTAACAGCCTATCATCTTTTGGGCCAAATTGAGGCCCATACCAAATCAGGCCCGTTCACAGCCTGCAGTGTTTTGGGCCAAATTACGGCCCATATCGGATCAGGCCTGTTAACAGTCCACTGTTCTTTTGGGCCCATTCTAAGATAGGTTTGTATTTCAGCCTGTTAAATGCCCGTTAACCAGTTCGGCCTGTTAGCGGCCCGTGGTGTATATGGGACATTGTGGGCCTGGTTTAACTTTAGACCCTTTAACAGCTCATGCAGAAACTGGGCTATTTCTTGTTTGAAGTAACTTTAGGCCTCTTAACGGCCCGTAGTCTTCGTGGATAAATTTTAGCCCAACAGGCCTATCGGCATGTTAATGCCCCATGGAACAGTTGGGCCTAATTACAGCCTGCGTTGAATCCAGCCTACTTATAGCCCATCAGATAATGGCCCATGACACTTTTGGGCCTATGGCCCGCTTGGATACCGGCCTGCTTAAAGCCCATAATTTTACTGGGCCAACCAGGCCGGAGATATATTTTGGCCTGTTAACTGCTCGTCCTATTTGGGCCAAACATGGGCCTTTGGCAGTTTCGGCATGTATTGGCCCATGAATTTTTCGGTCCAACTGGCCCAATCTAGGTTTTTAGCCTGTTAAAAGCCCATGGTATTCTCTGGCCCAGCTGGCTAGAACTTTACTCAGCCTGTTAAAGGCGGGAAACAACTATAGGTTTAGACCTGTTAATGGCCCAAGATGATTATATGCCCACGTTTGGTCCCATATGAGTAACGGGCCGGCCTGAAGACCGAGAACACTGAGATCCACTGAACCTTCCGGCCCAAATTACAACATACCGACCAAAGAATAAACCTAGACTATACAATAAAGAAATTACGGCATATTACATCCACTGGGAATCAAAGTTCGCTACCGGTGATAATAAAGCGCAACGTGACCGCGGCTTACATACACTGGGCATCAAAGGTCGCCACCAGTGCATATAAACGCGCCGACAAAAGAATATACAAAACTGAGAGCACTTCAGAAGGCACTAGGCCTTTATAAGACGGGCCCCGCAAGCAGCCGAACAAGCTGATGAGACCTCAGCTGTGTCAATGATAGATGCTCCATCGCTAGCTGTATGGCATGATAGTGCGCATTGCAGTCCTCTGACATCTTCTTTGCATCTTTGACTTCAACTCGGAGCTGAGCTGAAATAAGCCTTTCCGCTTTAAGTTGAGACTGAAGCAGTCGAACTGAATGAGGCAGCGACTGCACAGAGGTTGTCTCACACCTGCTGGTGAGTAGCTTCAACTCACTGTCTTCATCAAGACAGGACCTTGGGGTCATCTCGCTGTCCTCAATATGATTTAGCTCACTATCTTCCCTAAAGTTCTGCCTGGCATAAGAGATATGACTGTGAAAGAGAAACAAGGAGAGACATAACAGGTTTCACAATTATATAAGCAAATAAATGGATCTGTTCTGCATAAGGAACATGTTTTTACAACTACAATTTAAAACTGGTAGTTGTTGCAAACATCCAATCAGATGTAAACAGGAAAGTAAACTGCAGTGGAGGAAATGATGCCAATCCAACTCTATACTAGAACAAAGTTTGAAGGCTTGAGAAGGATGAACTTACATTACATGTTAATACGGGCTGGACAAAGCCCTTCTCCATGTTGATGGAAGGATAATTCAATAAATTCCCAAAAGAAAATTCTTTATAAGCATTGCCATTATTCTACATTTTGCAAAGAGTAAATGTAGATCAAATAATATTGGAAGAAACAGAGGATAATGAAGCTTAGGTGCAGACTGATGATACATAATCAAATAGCAATTAATTAAGTACAGGGTTACAAGGCAAAAGGTACTGACAAGAGGAATGCAGACATCAACGTGTGCAGTGGCATTGGCTTTATTCAACATTTTGGTAAGAGTAAATGTAGATATGATAATTTGGAGAAAGTGGAGGGGAGGGCAGATAAGATGCAGAGTAATGCGAGACAATCAACTATCTCGCGATGCAAGTGCACTAATACCACCATCGTCCGTTATTACTTGTCGCTCAAATGGATGTATCTATCACCATTAAGTTTTAAATGCATCCAATTGATCAACAATTAATTCGATACAGAGGGAGTACATGACAACAGGTACTTACATGAGCAATCCAAAACTTCATAACCATTGTGTTAATTCTACATTTATCTCAGAGTAAATATAGTTCTTATAATTTCAAGCAAAGGGAGGATAAAGAAGCGAACATTTACAATGATGCTACATAATCAAACAACAATGAGTGTAAGTATGCTGACAAAGGGCAAGAGCTACTGACAAGAGCAATGCAGAGCCCAGTATTGTTGTGAGATCCTATGATCCTTAGAGCAAGGAGATTCATCTGAAATTAGTTTTCATACAAGAGAGAAGGTAAGGCACATGCAGAAATTTAGGAGTTCAAATTTTCAATTGATATCATAGACAGTACCTGACGCTGGGCTCTCAGTAGTTCTAATAGGGGTTTGGCCAGTGGAGTAGGGGTAAAGTGTGGTACAGTTGGGCCTGTGTTTTCTCTGGCTGTTGTACTCCTTGAGGATCTGCACTGACCCTCTTCCTTTTGGACATCTATTACGAAAGAATAACATTTGACTGGAAACATAGTATGACGACACATGGAATAGGTACAGAAAATGGGTAGGTATGGCATATACTTATATATGATGCTTAAACTAAGCAGATGGTGTAACAAAGAGGAAGTAATGCAAGAGGTCAGATGCAAAATATGTGCGACCAATACAACCTTGCCAAGTTAGAGCAAGCACCTTGATGGGTGAATAAGATAGGCCATCCTCCACCATGCCAAGTTTGTTAGCCAGTGGATTGTTCCACAATATTCCTCTCGTGCGCCCATTCTCATATTTATTTTGATAATGTTCAATACTTGACATGCATGAAAACATAAAAACAAGTGAGATTATCTTTGTAATGCAGAAGTGATTCTAATCCAATACTGCCTCCGTGTAAACCCCTTTGTGCTATCTCTGTAATTCTTCTGAGAGATGACATGCATGCTATAATTTGGTGTGTGCATTAATATAATGTGGCCTACTACTCAAAATATGAGAGCTCCAGAAGTGATGATACTGCGCAGATGACAGCTTCAACATATAGTAAAGAAGAACAAGTCGACCTGACCTGACAGATTGAAAATATACTAAGGGAGAACAACTTGACCTGACCAGTCGATCGCAAATGTCTCTGCTACTCTTCCCAAGAAGGAACATACTTATTAAAGAAGAGAATAGGATCATCTTAAAGAACAGCAGAAGAGCAAGCAGATTGAAGATATTACAAGTCTTTCTATACAATGTCGTGCCCACCCATGATGAACCAGAGCGCACAGAGAAATACTATTCCTTCCGGTCTGTCCAGATGTGGCTCACATGCATTTCAAAACTAAAGTAGGAACATTTAGCTGACCAATTAAACATCTTTCTGTTTTACTAATATCAGCATAATATCATATTTGAATTTGTACAACTAAGCTTGTTTAGCTCGATGGGTGGAGAAGTGCTATTACGACATGAACCACGTAGGATGATCGTGGTCATCATAAAATGGGGAAACCGTATGCATGATGAGTATAGTGTTGACCGTGGCACTGGGATGGCAGATCTGAAGCTGTAAACTGCACAAAGGGTAGTTAGCAACCAATGTTTACTTTGAAATAACAACTAAGATTTGGTATGGACAAGAAAGTACAGTCAACGAGTGACAAAGAAATGCAATTCTACTGTCTCTCTATATGCCGCGCCATGCATTTGGAAACTCAAATGGGACCTTTAGCTAACCAATTAAATGTGTCTGTTAAGTAATATCAGTATCATATCACAATCATATTTGAACTACTAAGCTTTGGAATTTTGAGTGTTGTGTTGTTTAGCTTGAAGGGTGAAATAATGCTAGTACGACAGAGAGCACCTATGCAGATCATAGTAGAGTAGATAAAAGGGGAAAACCCTAAGCATCAAAAGTAAAATCAGGAAAGTGGAACTAGCTGGACCAGTGGGTGGTGCACATGCTTTTCAAAACGAATATAGGAACATTAGGTGACCAATTAAACATTCTCTGTTTTAGTAATATGAGCATCATATCAGATTCGTATTTCAACACCTATGCTTTGGAATTATGAGTGGCATGTTGTTTCGCTTGATGGGTTGAGGTCTTGAGGAGCAGTGCTAGCATGACACGAAGCACCTACGATGAGTCGATGATGGTAGTGAATATAAAGGGGGAAAACCATAAGATTTACGAGTATAGTGACTGTGCCATGGCGGATCTGAAGGTGCAAACCGGACAAAACTACTTCCCAACCAATGTTTGCTTTCAACTAGCCACTACGATTTGGTACGAACAAGAAAAGTATAGTAAACAATTTACGATCTCTTTTCCGGGTGAGATCAATTATTTAAGCACATATGGAAGAGCACCACCTCTCTTGCGAAGCCATGTAGGCCCCTGCTGATACGTTGAGCGTGCTGCGGGTGTGATGGCTATCGGCGGCGGGGAAGAAGACTTTAGACGGCAGACGGCTGGGTCGGGGGATAAATCATGTTGCCGTGGACGAGGCAGACGTAGGAGCGGCATCGGCAACGTGGACGACGGCGCCGATGAAGCGAGAGGACGCGATGAAAGGATCCCGGTCCGGTGCCCTGGATGAGAGACGTCCATCTCTTGTAGTGCATGACGGGGTAGCGGCTCTGGCAAAGTGGAGGATGGGGTGGCGGACGGAGGAGGCTGGCCGCAGTGGGGAGATTGTTGTGGCGCCGACGGTGTATGAATGGGGAAATGGAGGGGGAGGGGGGATCTCAAACTTTGGGACGCACTTGTCTGAAATGTGGGAAAGTTACGAACTTATCCCCCGTTTAAAATTTCGGACATCATGTCGGTTGGGGACAGGACGGTAATCTCGCATCTCCCAAATATTTGCCGGTAGCGATTTCGGGCGAGGAGAGGGTGTTTTGCCGCCCACGGTTGGCGCCCATGCTGTGTATGAACGGGGCTGACAGGTAGGGCGATTGTGTCACGTCTGAGGGAAGTTACACATCTGCCCCTATTTAAAATATTTGCCTACATCGATTTCGGCCGAGGCGAGTTTGTTTTGCCGCCCACCGTGTATGAATGGGGAAATGGAGGGAGAGACGCATGTCTTTCGGACGAGCTTGAATCAAATGTGTTTTGCCACCCACGTTTGGCGCCCACCGTGTCCGAATGGGCTCAGAGGCGGTCGTGTCACGTCTAATTGAAGTTACTAGTCTACCCCTATCGACAGCAGTGTAAATCCGGTCGATAAGGATGTCAAAGTGTCAGGGGTAGACAATAGTTTCCATCTCGCAAACACTTGCTTCGGGCAGCCCACAAATGATAGTGGGTGTTTAGCCGCTTCGTTCAAAACTTGGGAGAATTAGCATTCACGTTTGCCCTGGGGACTGGCAACTAAATTCAAATCCAATTTGTATTCGATTACGAATATCCACCGATAATTCTATGTTTTGTTATTTATTTCTTCAAAACCACAACAAAGATTTATTCCACCTTTATATATGATTATGATTTAGAAATGCCGTGATCTTTGAATTCAGTAGGTTGGATACACTTTGAGTCAAACAGTTATTTCATCCAATACAATATGCTCACACGAAAAATAGTTCACCTTATGTCAATCATAAATGTACTAAGGATTACCTCGCCTAAAAAATTCGGATCATTACAACACATGGATAACTTAGGGATCTTACAACATAATCCATTTACAGACATGACACAACATGCAAGTACAATAATATATTGACAATTTCAACTGGTATCTAAAGAAGAACTGGGATTACCCTGGGCTTCAGATAGCAGAAACAGCAGTACCTCCTCCATCTTCAAATGCAGCATTCTTACTTCCTCCAATTCTTGTGTTGCTTGCATAATGTGTGCAGCTAATTGCATAATTTCCAGACTCAAGATCAAGATTACCTCATTCATGGCAACCACACCATCTCTTTCTGCCTCTAGTAGAGCCTCAAGAACTATAATATATGTGCTCAGACTGCTCTCCGGCGGTGTTGCCTCTGAACTGCTACCATTTGGTACCATGGATGGCGCACTGCTTCCACAAATAGATTCTGGGGTTGTACATTGTGTCCTAGTGTGAACGGCATCCTGAAAGGTTTCCGCGGGACATAAGTAAGAGATAGTTATCGCATGATCCAGGCAGTAAGATTACATGGTAAACGACATACGAATTATTGCCGAGCATGGCAAGCTATATTTAAATGGTTCACACGCAAGCCAAGAAAGCAGCCCACACGCATTACATTTTAGATGTACTAAAACACACTGGCTTACCATATGTTGCTATGAAGCCTCGCTGCTGTTGCAATGTTCTTTGAAGATATCGTCAGCATCCCGTGGTCGCAAATCTAGTTGTTGTAGTTTATTCTGCACCCTCTATTCAGGTAAAATTAATTTTAATCGCATGCACTAGTTCGAATTGATCATCAATGGTTCATCTAAACTAATGAAAGAAGGGTGTGTGCTTACACGACAATATATCTGCTTCACTCTATTTTTATGCTTGTTCGAGGTGCCAGCCCCAAAAGAACAAATACTTTGCTTGATGGGGTTGGCAGATCCATAATTAATAGAAGCATCAAATTAGTCATGCAACTTGGGAAGATCAAGAACACACAAAAAAGTAATGAACAGAGGCTCGGAGCAGTGATGTAATAGCTAGCATCAGAAAATGTAGGGTAAAATGAACAAAAAGCAGCGGAACCACATGCTAGTTTGCTGATGTGTAATTAAGCATAGAGAACGTGAAGCAGTCTGATGGAACCAACAGGTGGCATCGGAACAACACCATTATCATAAATATAGCATGCAAGAAGTAAAATAGTAGGCAGTGATATCTAGGAAGTACAGTAATACTTAGGGCAAAACTAAAGCATATTAACTATATTTGCACTGGTATGTAATTTAGCACATGTAACATGTTCACTGCCAGAAGTATGGCCCTACAGGTGCAAGCAAAATAACGCGTCTCATGAAAAATTGAATGATGTCCTGAAGAAATTCAAAGGTGCGGTGCTTATGCTAAGAAAGTGAACGTAGGCGCCGGCCGTTGGATAATAGTACCTGATTCTCAGCGGCGTATGGGTATCGTTGTCATACTTGATAGCTAAGGATCGTCGATGGTGCTCGTGTTGCAGTTAAGTTTGGGCCGGCTGTTGCCGTCGCTCAAGCGGCTCCGGTGCTTCGGTTGCGGCGCCTGTCGATATAAAAGAAAGCTCTTCTGTGGTAAGTGAACAGTTGCACGATAAAGAAGAGAAAAACCGAAGGAGTACAAATCGAAATAACCTGATGAGGCTACGGCGTCAGTAAAGCAGGGCCGGTGGAGTTGAATATGGCGTCCGTGGAGCGGGTCCGATGCAGTGGACGAAGGCTTCGGCGGGCGCGGTGTACAGTGCTTTCGGTGAGGCGGATCTGTTGCGGCGGACGAGGGCTTGGTATGAAGGGCCAGCGATGGGGCGGATGAGCGAGTCAGTGAAGGGCCTACACTGTGGTGGACGTGGGCACCGGTTAAGAAAATCCGGTGTCGTGGACCATGATGGCACTCAAGGAGATCTGGAGCGGTGGACAAGCCAGTTGGTGAAGCGGCTCCGGTGAAGTGGTGAGTTGGCAGTTGGGGGTTCCAAGGTGCGGAAGGTAGATCCGGCGGGGTGTGAGGTCCATCGTTGCGGCGGAGGACTAGATTCGGCGGCTTGCCGTGGTTGGGGGGTCGGGGAGGGGAAGGGGAGGGGCTCTGGGGAAGAATGTTGGGGGCAAAGAGGGAAAACCAATGGAGTTACCAAAGCAGCCCTTTTCTGTTCATGTGGCAAGGGTAAAACTGGAATATCGCAGGGCTAAACTTTCGGGCGCGAGATATTTCGATGTGAGCGGGAAGTTTGAAAGCTTTTGGCGCCTGAAATTATAAGTGCTCTGCTCTTGTACGGCCGACTATGATATCATGGCCGAGAATTTATTTGTTTTGCACGCAAAAAAGTGCAAGTTTTGAAAATCAATGTCTCCAACTCGAAACTTAGATTGTCCATTCAATTCAAATATGGATCATTGAGCTAGTACAAGCAAATACCATCATACGGTCCAATTCAAATGAAATTCCAAATGTGTTTATCCTAAATATGATGACAAAAGCAAAAATGTGTATGTGTATGAATAAAGTGGATGATTATAAAGTTTGAACATGCCCATATGTGTATATCTCTAGGTTTGATATATGAATTTGAAATCACGAAATCCCAGCTTAAAAAATGTACCTCCGTTTAAATGAATTACAAAAGCTAATGATGGAGTCGAATTCCAAAATTCCAATCTTAGGTTTGTAATTATGGTACATCAAGGTATATCACGCATGTTCAAAAGTATTGTTATCTCATAGTCCAAACTGTGAAACAAATTGATCAACCATGAGTGCACACACTATTGACCATATATATCTCAATTACGCTAAAGTCCCTCAAATATAG
>NC_057814.1:528482769-528494177 GCF_018294505.1 Triticum aestivum | reverse complement strand
CACCCCCTATCTTCTAAAGTCTGGACCCCAATATAGGTCTCTTATCACTTTGTCTCTCGGGCATGCACACATCTCTTCCCCCACTCTCCAGGTCTCCACGCATCTCTCTTTCCCAAGCACACGCACTATGTAGAGTGTATCTTTCCCATACACACGAAACGTCGCCCCCAAAAGTCTATCTCCCTAGTTATGTGGTTCTCGCACACTCACCTCACACACCACCCCCACTGCAAACAAGAACACTTTTCCTCCTTGTGCACCACTCTCCTCTTTCTATCTCTCCCACATGCGAACCCGCCCCAGCTCCTTCCCTCTATACATATATGCCGCGACTCTTTCCATAGCTCCCTAATGTATCATCGTTATCAATCTCGCATGTTGTTCTCTACACCATCTATTCTATATCTCTCATGAAGTCCATATCACACACACGATGACTCGATTCCCTTGCGTCTTCGTACATAGGCCAATTTCGAACAACATCAACATTGTCTCCCTATCTATTCGCCACTTATGGACACAAACGACCCCTCCCCCCCCCCCTCTTTTCCTCTCTCTCTCCATCGCTAGCTCTCTCTCTCTCGCTCTCTTGCTCTCGCTCTCACACCCCTCTCCCACACACACTCGATGTCTCTTCCAAATAGTCCGCTCCCCGCCCGCACCCATGCTATCCCGCTACTACACATGCCTTTGTCTCTCTTTGACACACATGTCACACCATTCCCCTTCCCTTATACTAGGTTTACATCATTAGTGGTCTCTCTACTCCACATACACACACTCCCTCTCACACACAAACGCGCGCACAAACACACACAGACACGCACAAACACCCATCTAGCTATCTGGATCCTTCTTTTAAGACACACACCCTTGCATATTCTCTACATATATGTATATATCCCCCCCTCTAGCATAGATGCACACCAAAATTCTCCAACTCTCTAACTCACACATCTCTCCCCAGGCCCGCATGTGTATCTCACACACTCACTCTCTGATTATGTCTATGTGTCTCCACGTTACACAACACAAAGCCCCATGTACATGTCCCTCTCTATCCTCCACAAACATAGACACAAAGAATCTCTTATCAATTGCCTCAGTCACTAGACATATCACACACACACACTGTCTCTCTCTCTCGCAAACACGCTCAGCAAGGGTTTCCCCATGAATAACTTACCGTCTATTCATCAACAGTTGTGGCAGTACGGCGAACACGAGATGCGAAAAAGAATAAATCTACACGTGCGTAGACCACCTAGTGTGACTACTAGGACTAGAGCAAGCCGAAAGCGCATCGCCGTCACCCCCTCCTTATCGGCGACGGGAAAACCTTTGTTTTACACAGTCGAGAAGTCATTGTGCTAAGGCCCCACATGCTGAGCCGTTGAATAGAATGTAGATCCTAGTTTATGGAACCAAGTATCGATAATACATTTGTATCTCCATACTTATATTTCTTCTATTATAAAACAACCGAGTTAGTGATGATGGTATGCATGCCATCTCTTGCAATAGACCGTCCAATCTATTTCTGACAGATGGAAATTAAACTAAAAGACACTCGCACCTCTCTCCACATTTGCAGACAAGGCCTTCCCTCGTTCATCCTTATCTCCAACAACCTCATTATTGAGCAATTAAAAAAGGAAGCCTCTGGAACAAACTGGCTTGGTGGCCGTTGTCAGTGTTGTCCATCCCCTTGCCTTTGCTCAGTCCGACCACCAATCACCACCACGCCCCACTCCTCTTCACCTTATCTCCTCTTTCTTGAGATATCATTAGTTTTTACACATGCGATTACTCCTGCATGGGTCAATCACAACAAGTGTTTTATAAAAAAATGCATCTTGATGTTCTGTGCAATGCACGGACATCTTGCTAGTACTCCTACAGAAGACTAAGTTGGTGATGATGGTGTGTCTACCATCTGTCATTTCTGACAATTAGATCTACATCTAACGACTGTCAGGTAAGTTGTTGCCTTTTCTCACCAACATACCACTTCTCTACCAATTTGAAGAAAACCCCATAATTAGTATCTTAAAACCAACCACACCCCTCCCTCACCTCACCAAAACAGCCCAAGGAATATTTTTTGATTGAAACATATATATCTCTAGTGATATATGTATATCAAAATTAGAGTGTTTTGTATCAAGTTTGTGAATAAGTATTATTCTAACTATGATCTGTTGCAACGCACGTGAACATTGCTAGTATTTCCAACCATTCAAAAAAATGCTAGTATTTCCATAGTTTCGAGTTTTCCATCAAGATATTAGTCACTCATGGTTCATATTTACTTTCAATCACATACACATAGGCACTATGTAACTAGCCTTGCTTATTGGCTTCCAAAGCTTAACTTTCACTCCTACTTACAATATGTAGAGTATTTAACAAAAAACTACCACTTTCAACCAGCCCTAGGAAGAAACTATTGTACAAAAAATAGCAAAAACATACCCAAAATTTAATAATCCGTGCCAAAAACTACTACCTAGTGTTGATTAGGCTCGTTTAAACCCATTTATGACAGGGTTGGCCCACACGTACGTGCTGACGAGGCAGCTTAAACCAACACATTTTGTTTGACCGTTGACACGAGGGACCCACATCTGACCTTCTATCATGTTATATTCCCCCTCAAATCATTATTTTTTCCTGAACATTACTTCAAACAGTACGGATGCGTGTTCGTCGGTGGCGCCGGTGATGAGGGAGTTGGCTGCCGCTCGGCCGGACGGGCCGGACGCCGCGCTGGCCTCCACACGGGTTGGCAGGCTAGCCCGAGCATGACTCACGCGCGAGCAAGCCGCCGCGCTGGCCTTCGCTCGAGCCAGATGGCTGGCCTTAGGGTGGCGCGCGCAAGCAAGCCACCGCGCTGCCGTGCCAATCTAGCTAGCAAACCTTGCAGACAAGAAGTTGGACGGAGCTATCTTGGCTAGCTAGCGGCCGCGAGCGCCGGACGGAACTGGCATCCGGGCTGCCGCAAGATGGGCTCCGCACCGCCGGCAGTTTTGACCTCGCCTTCTGCCGGCGGCGGTAGCTGCGTCCCATGGCCGAGGATGACTAGGTGGACGGGCTAGAGGTAGGAGGTTACTCGGGGATTTTTGTGCTGACTGACATGTAGGTTCCACAAGTCATAACACCTAACTTGTCGGTCGAATAGAAGGCCTTGACTTGACTTAAGGGGCGACATGGGTTGAAACGTGCCTATAACGGCACTTTGTAGAGTAGTAGTTTCTTGGTAGGGCTGGTTGGTAAGGGCATGTACAATGGTTGATAAGTTAGTCTTATCTTAAGTCCGCCACGTATGCAAGTGGTAGTAGTTTCTTGGCATTATTAGTGGTTTCTTATAAGGAACAATGTACTACTAGCGACAAAAGGCGATTCTAGGTTGCGTTGTACTCCAACGAGTACTACTAGTGCTCGCGGGAGTGTATAGCTCATTTTGTGGGTTCGATCCCGACCGAACGCACGGAGGCCTTTTTTAAAATAGTAACTTTGCTGCGAGCCAATATTGTACACGGTTAGTTTGAGTTTTGAAGTCGAACGGACGTGTGGCACCACAATCTGGGTGCACTGGATAGCCCAGCCATGTGAACGGGTTTTCCTTCCCATCATCTCATGGCTCGCGTGCTCGCCCTAGCCGCACCTCGCTTGCAGCTTCCTCATCAGCTAGTAGCATATTTAAACTAGCGCCTCCCAATTAAGCCCGAGGAGCCGGAAAAGCCTGGTGCGGCATTGGGAACTGTGCAATATGGCTCTGTACGTAGTAAAGTGCTAGTACTCTACTACTCTGTAGCTTGTGGCATTGCACCCATGGACTTCACTCCATTATCGCCTCTATAAAAGAAATTCCTCTTGACGTGATTTTTTTGATTTGAAACGGAGGAAAAAGCTTTACCTCATCTCATTCATAAAGAAGGAACTACTAAAGTTCGACGAGATCCATTACACCTCCACAAATGGAAGCGAAAATCCTAGTCTCGTTGTATCAAATAACTCAAATGTTCTGCCCCCGCAGTAACCGTCACTGATAAACAGGCTGCTAGTGTGTGCGTGAGAGGAGCGGTTGAGTAGGCCAGCTACGCGCTTGAATAGAGCACCGAGAGTACCCACTACGCAGGTGTACTTTCCCATTGGTAGTACAGCGATGGTTCTAGAGAACAGCACTACCCTCCACTTCCAACTGTAGCTCCTTGGCCCTGAGATTCAAGAGTTCAAAACTGGTGCACTATACTAGAAGTACAGTACTACATCGACTACTAGTTGATAAAGTAGTACTAGTACTGCTACAATACGAGTATGTAGTAAATAATAGCCTCACCCCTTCAGTAAGGAACGATCGAGGAGGTACAGTTGGAAGGGACGATGCCTTGCGGTTACTACGCTCTTATCTCCTCCTCGCCAGTTCCCCTCCCCCCGAAGAGAAGGCAGTTCATCGCTGCTCCCATGGGTTCGGCAGGCGGTTTTCCTCCTCGTCGGGGCTGGGAGACCTTGGACGATCATCCTCTGGGAGAAATCGCACGCCACTCCGACGTCCTCACTGCCGCAAGACTCGGTGCTTCCTACACCAACTTTTTCAAGACGGTGCTTAAATAGGCTTGGGAAAAGGCCATGCTTGTTGGTCTTCCATGCGTTCTTGAGGAGAAGGTTCCTCTATGGGACAATCCTTCGAACAGTCCACCGCTCCCTGGCCATGGTTGCACGTTGACTCCGCTAGAGTTGCCGACGTTGAGAGGTAGTCGGATTTTGTCCGATGAGCAGGTCAATCATGGAGTTTGATCATGTAGTACTTAGTTATTCCATTTCCATCTCGTAATTTCTCCGCTGCCCATCGTCTTATATATAGGTCTGGGTCGGTGCCAACGAAGATTGGCTTGCATACCTCCGGCCGGATACCACCATCATTTTGCATAACATCCACAGTAGTGCGTCCGTTCCCGTAGACCCCTTCTCCACCATTGGGATCGGCCTTCCGGACTGGCTTGGCTTGAATACGTATGATGATGCCAACATGAGATTTAAGAAGATAGCAATTGCGGATCTGCCGACAAAGCGACGCGCCTACGACGATTACTATCTCATTGCAGTGTTCGACATAAGGATTGCCATCAATACAAGAGGCAGTAATGGCAGAGAGGGCAGAGGCTGGCGCATGTTGGCCGCGGCAGATTTGTACCCCTACACGTTCGAAGTCGCCGTGTTCCATATAGGCCGCGTCTTCACGGTGACAAGCCAGGGACTTGTTTCATCTGGTTGTCATCCTACGGTACGGGAGATTACAAACGGAATGCACGAACCATCATTTTCATCCCTAACGGTACTCCATTATTTTACAGGGACCAATCATCCCCCGATCAAAATAAGATCGCCGATCCTGGATGTGCATTTGCATCCGCGATTCGGTCAAACCTAGAACCTTGTAGCTGACTTTGGCATATTGGGATCAACTATCTTAGCAGTCGTTACACATGGTACCACTGATGCGCAACTTGGTCACACAATCTACCATGATCGGACCGTCACCATCTACCCAGGTATTCCATTTAGTATTATATTTTGTAACCCTCTCGCCTTCTATTTCGTTGTTGTGCTACTTACTAGTACTAGTAGGAGTACTTATTACCTTGGAGGACGCGTATAGCTAGCTAGGCCTTTGAAGACTTGAACCCACTAGCTGTCACCATTTTTGTTTTTCCATGTCTTACTATCTCATCCATGTAGCCAAGAGTGGCTATATATAATAAGCTGGTTATTTTACTTCCTCTATACCGGAGTAGTACTATTCGTTGCACCGTATTACTGACTGCCATATTTGAGCACAACATTATTATGCATGGACCTTGACTTTGTACGTCACCATGTGTCCAGATCTGAGATGCCGCGTGTACCAGATGAACGGCGCCAAGTTCGACCCCCGTGATGCTACGTGGGTGCCGGGAACACTCTTGGAGAGTACTCGCTTTTCATTGGGGACAGCTACCCCATTGTGAAGCGGATGCCACCTTCCGTGCACGACACCGAAGGCCTGCCGTTCATGAAGCATGGTTGTGTCTTTAGTGCGCCCCACCGGATGAACGACATGCTAGGACACGCGATCCCTGATTTATGCCGCTTCAGCTTGGATGAGTCTCCATCGTGTGGAACCGGACTAGAAAGCTGCGACAATGATTCTTGTTGCCCACTGCTATGGATCGTGCCATCCATGAAGGACACCTGGGACAGGAACCTGGAGGAGGACATGTAGCCCATCTATAACGTGTAAGTGGGGTATGGTAAATTGTGAACGGTAGCGCTGTGAATATATGTGGACTAGTCGTGCACAAATTTATCACATGAATTGGAGATGAACTTGTGTGGCATACTGTCATTTGTCCTTTAGAATTTATCACTAGTAAATGTATTATGTGTACGTGCAACTTGTGTGGTTGTTGCACGGGCTCCAACACGCTCTTTGAGAAAAAAAGGTGGCACAGCTTTGGATATAGGTGACATGGCGGCATCATACAGTAGCATCGTTTGCTATAGTTGTAGTATACTCCTACTAGGACGATAACTCCTATAAAACCTTGTGCTTGGCTCTTTGCCTCTTTGGGAGGTTCAACAGTTCGTACTTGTGTGAACCTTGCACTTGGCTCTTCACCTCTTCGAAAGGTCCAACAATGATGATACTACAGTACAATATGCTTCTGGTAATCTGACACCGATTGAACAGCTGCACGTCCACCGCAAGGGCGAGGGCGAGCAAGAGGGAGAGGTAGAGGGAGAGGGCGCTGTAGTCAAAACCCTCTCCTCGTCCTGCGAGCCACCACGCGCGTGGGCGAGGGAGAGGCGTAGTAAGCAAGCTTCTCCTCGTTCGGCGAGTTGACGGGACACATCAAAGCAGTACAAGTACTAGTCCTTTCCGGTTAATATGGCTTAATTTGAAATGAGAAAAATACTCTGACGGTTAACGTATGTAACAATACGCTCTTTACGACCACTATATATAGTTTTGCAGTGATTATACGATCACTAGCTCATCATAGAGCACCGTATTGCACCCTACTGACTGGCCACATAGTCGACGTGGCACTTTGTTGATTGGTTAAATTGTCACCTGGTTTCTGGGTCCCACCTGTCAGTTGGCAGAGCAAAGAAATCAGTTGAACAAAACTTTACGCAGGCGCGACAAGAGTCCAACCCTTGCACGCGAACCACCCTGGCTGTGTATGTGAGTGCATGCACGTGTACTCCCACGGCCTTCCAACAAAGAGTGTACATCGGCTAAAAAACAAAGAGTGTACATCAGCTAAAAAACAAAGAGTGTACATCTACACTTCCAATGCATTTAGCCTTTAATCTAAAATCAATATTGATTGACTAAATGCACCAACTTGTGCTCTAGCTATAGGCTACATGTCTATCCTTAATTACAGCATGCAACAACCTTCATTTAATCTTCTTCTCTCAATGGTCGCATGCACACATAAATTTGCTACTTTTGGGCGTTAATTATGCCCTGGTCAATGTGCAAATCTCTAAATGTACAGTCTTTCACGGACGTAGGGAGTAGGTTGAGCACTTGAGCGTGAGCGTCTGTGTTGCGTCGTGTGCTGTGTACCGCATGGGTGCGTGAGTGTTGCGTGCGTCCATGTGTACGTGTGAGTGTTGCATGTTGCATGCATGCATGCATGAGGCTTTTACTCCCTCCCATTGACATGTTCATATTTCAAGCTTCCTCTGTTCCCTCCATATTGTGATACTCCCTTTGTTCCCAAATACGGAGTAAAAGCCTCCCTCTGTTCCCACGGAGTATTTTGTCTTTCTAGAGATTTCAACAAGTGACTACGTACGGAGCAAAATGAGTGAATCTACACTCTAAAATATGTCTACATACATCTGTATGTTGCATTCCATTTGAATGTCTAAAAAGACAATATTTAGGAACGGAGGGAGTAGCAAATAAACATTAAGTTCTCTTGTTTTTCCCTCCTTGGTCACGGTGCACAACCAAAGATGACTTATTCACCTAGATGGAGGGAGTAGATGGTCAAAGTTTGACACAAAATTAATGCATTGGTAAACATAATTTTTTGAGGAAAACGAGTGCATTGATTGAGTGTTTTTGCAAACTACAAAAATTATTCCACCACTTATCATCTACCTTGGTTGATGAGATTTTTGAATTGAGCCCTATAAACCGGAAAGGAGGTAGTACTAGTACTCCTACATTATTGGCGCCGGATGCCTTGGCCAATGTTTCATCTTGTTGGACAGGATGAGGCTACTTCCAATGCACCGGTGCTTACATGGGGTGCTAAGCACATTAAAAACTTTAGCAACTAAAGCTCCCAATGCTTACATGTACAGGTGCTTAACTTGTTGGTGCTAAGCATCCTTTATTTAATAATTTTGTAACTAAAGTTCTTCATGCATTGGTGGGATTCTTCCATTTAAGTATTTTGTCTAGGTTCTCGCGCTTAGTACTGGGATCACCACACTTATCTCTCCTCTTAATTACCTTGCCACATCAGACTTTTTGCCTACATGGCAGCCTTAGCACCTGTACAAGGCAGAGCATTGGGAGGGCCCGAGCGTACAGGCATAGGGATACTGTAGATAGGAAGTCTTCGCGATCCATTATTCCCCATCTCGGTCAGAGAGAACTATTCAACTAGTCTTCATCACAGTGAAGTGACAATACACGCTGCAGCAGATGGGACACTTAATTAATAAGCTGAACCAGCGTGTTGGTGTTACTAAATCAGCCTTACCCAGTACTGCCATCATGTTTGCCAGTGGAGCACGCTTCCGCAAATACGACTACGCACCTCTCTCCTCCATTAACTGACATATGGGCCCTCCTGAGGTAGACCCACATGTCATCGGCGTAACTATTTACACTCCGAAGGACGGTATATCCTTGTAGTAGTACTAGTAGAATTGAGATTTAATGCACTTTCTTCCCCGTCTTTCACTCTTCTTCCTCCTCTCTTCTTCCTCCTATCTTCTTCTTCCTCCTCTCTTCCCCATCGTCGGTTGCACACCATTACACCCCGCTCACTGCTCGCCCGCCCACGCCATCTTCCTTGGTAGCTCGCGCGTACCATATCCCCCGCTCACTGCTCGGCCACACACGCCATCTTCTTCGCTCGCCCGCCCGAATCCACCTCCCCGCTAGCTCGCAGGCACCGAAAACCCCAGTCACTTAGCGCCCTAAAAACCCTATGGCAGAATCGACTGACACGCAAAGCCGCGATTGGAATTCCCTCCCCGATGTTCTCTTGGAGCAGATCTGTGATCGTATGGACCTGTTCAGCACCGTCTGTCTGCCCGCATGCTCGGTGTCTTTGTACCGTCTACTCGTCTGCAACCGGCTGGCTCTTTTCAAGACACCCTGCTTGCTGATGCCCGATCCTCGCAGGTGGCCCAAACACTGACTTGACGATCCTACGGAGGTTGCCGTGGTGCCCCTCGACATGCTACCACTACTCGTCCACCTGTCCTTCATGCGCGGCCACTACTGGGCGGGCATGAAGGCCAACTGGATCGTCCTCATCCACCAATCCGGTAGTCCGTGGCGTTGTAGCGACCAGACCTCAAATAGTCTGTGCTGCTGTGCACCAGTGTCATCCCTGGATCAGTAATGCTGACACGCACAGGACAAATGGAGGATTTATAACAGAGTAGCAATCACACACTTATTACATCGAATATCTCCAAAGAGAATAAGTATCATAAATATGGCTTAAGGCCATCTAAAAACGATAACAGCGGAAGACTTGGAAGATAAGTGAGTCCATCAACTCCAACGGCATCACTGAGTATAAGACCACGACCTAAGGCACCTTACTCGTCGTCTGAAAAGTCTGCAACATGAAACGTTGCAGCCCGAAAACGGGTCAGCACATGGAATATGCTGGAAAAATAACACATGGAGAATAATGAACATAATAATGCTATACTACATGCATATATGGCTGGTGGAAAGCTCTATGGTTAAAGTTTTTGCGGAAAGCCAATTTTTCCCTACTGCAAAGGAATAAATTTTATTTAACTATCATGGTGGTTGTTAAACATTGAGATGGTTGACAGCATCTCAATTCCAATTAAAAATCATTATTAACCCAACAAAATTAATTAAAAGTAACATGGTGATGAGATTCAAATGAAAATCCAGGTACTAGATACTCAAATTGTCCATAACCGGGGACACGACTAACCATGATTAGTTTGTACACTCTGCAGAGGTTTGCGCACTTTTCCCCACAAGACTCGATCGCCTCCGCTTGATTCTCGCACTACATGATGTTTGAGAAACGGATGACCGAGACACAGTCTTTCAGAAACAATCACTCTTTACTCCGGATGGACAGTTACACCTACTTTCCCCTACATCTGCTAGCCCACCTCTTCAAGAGATCATGTAACCTACTCAACTATGCTAGAGCCCATAATAGCTTGTGGCTGCACACGGAAGTTTCTAGCATGAATAATCTTATGATCCCTTTGAGCCTGGGTGGCGGTCCTTATACAAACAGACAACACTGGGTTCCCCAGGTGCCTCAATCCACCCAGATGTGAGTTTTAGTTGCCACCTTAAGTAAACCATTATTAACAATCTCACATCTATCATGAATGTCTCTCAAACCCAATCCACGTCTACGAGCATAGCATGGCACTATAATAGCAAACGTAGAAGTAACTCCCAAGGGTTTGATAATTGAAACAGGTAATAGGTACTACCTCAACTACTTCCCAATACCCACAATTTAATTAGATCCTAATCATGCAATGTTTGAGGAATAGATCTAATGCAATAAAAACTGGGTATGGAAGGGTATGATCAAAGTGTTACTTGCCTTGCTGATGATCCGCGAAACCTAGCGATTCGAAGTAACAAGCGGCACACTTCGGGTACTCTATCGCAAACACGCAAGCAAACAATAAGTACTTATCTAATGCACCGGTAAAACTCGAATGAAAGATCCAACCAGAAAGTTCAACTTAAGAACTCCGGTTTGCAAAAAGTATCAACTCGAACGAAGCAACGAAAGTCAAACGGCGAAAGAAACAAGCTTCGTTTACTAATCTAGATCTAGGTCAAATTTTACAGTAGCAAAAACTTGTTTGAGTAGGTTAAACGGAAAGAGAATTTCGAGACGAAACTCTAGGCGCTTGAATCGCCTGATTCCAATAAACGAGCGAAAAGTTAAACAGAAACGAAGATCCGATCAGAAATCGAGATCTGAGATAATCGCGGAAAAATCCGACGAAAAAGAAAAACCGACGAACGGTTAAAGAACGGTCGTTCATTAACAGAGAAAATCCGACGAACGCGTTCGTTAAAACGAACGGGTCGGTGAACGTTCACTAAATAATAAAACCGAAGAAAAATAAACCGATCT
>NC_057814.1:528479338-528482393 GCF_018294505.1 Triticum aestivum | reverse complement strand
CATCGGGGCGGGGCTCCGGTGAGGGCGGCGGGGTGCGGCGGGGCTCGGGGGCGGCGAGGGGCGGCTCCGGCGGCGGGGTTTGGGTGGGGCTGGGGTGGCGAGGGAGGGGGCGACGGCGGGGTATAAAAGGAGGGGGGCGGTGCTTGGAGGAGGGGCCAAGGCGCGGCGGCGGTGTCCAACGCGGTCACGACGGCGGCGGCCGGCGTGCGCGCGGAGGAGACGCGGGGATGGGCCGACGGCTCGGCTGGGCCTCGGCCCGGTCGAGCGCGGCGCGCATTTTTTTTAAAACATTCCGCCGAGAAAAATTCATAGAAAAATAAATAAAAATCCAAAAAAGGTAAAACAAATTTTCCCCGTCTAGTTAGAATATTTAGAACAGGGTGAACATTTTTTGACATAAAAATGCAGTTTTGAAAACGTGCAATATTTTTTATGCAATTAAAATTGCAAATAAAATCCGAATAAAATCCAATAAATGATTTTAATATTTTTCCTCCAATATTTCAATTGTTTTGGAGAAGTCATATTTTCTCCTCTCATTAAATTTTTAATGAAATACTTTTTCCGGAGAGAAAATAATTAAAACCAAAAATCCTCGTTTTATTATTTGATGAAAATCAAATATGAAAAATTCGAGAAAATCCCCAACTCTCTCCGAGGGTCCTTGAGTTGCCTAGGATTTATCAAGGATTTGTCAAAATGCAATAAAATTATGATATGCAATGATGATCTATGTATAACATACCAAATTGAAAATTTGGGATGTTACAGGCGTCTCATGGATAACTACACCCAGCGAGACACCCTTCCATCGTTGGATACCGCCGCCATCGAGCCTCGCGGCCCGCCGGACACTCCTGCCTACTACGCACGAGACGCGTCGAGCTTTTGGCTCGACCTCTATTTGCTGAAGGTTGTAATCTGCGAAGTGCCCACACCATCAGAAGACTACATAGATTACAAGCTCATTGCCGTGTTCTACATGGGATTAGTCTATCTGGAATCTGGTCGCCATACAGGGTTATGGCTCATCGTCGATCCTCTTCACCCAACATTTCTATCTGATGCTATAGTGCATGATGGCATTGTTTATGCGGTCGACGCACAGATTGGCTGCCTATACTGGTGGAATCTATCATCGTGTAATTGTTCCATCTCATCTCATCTTTACCTTAAGAATACGACTGCCTGTTCATTATTACAAATTTAGAATATATAGTATATTTATAACCACATCATTGCTATATGTTCCTCTCATTTCCTAGATTTTTATGACCACACATGTTATTGTTAGAGTTGATATGAGAACAATTGGCATCTAATGATTGTTAGAATAGATATTATGAGTATAACCTCATGATTGCTATATGTTATCTCATTTCCAGGATTTTTATAACAACACATGTGCTTAGAGTTGATATGATAATTGTAGTAAGTGCTATGGTAGAATATGAGTAGGCCCTGTCATATCTGTTTTCCTCTCATTGTTACATGATGTTTGAACCATGATATATTGCTAGAATATGAAAGCCATTGGCTTTTTTTTTAACTTGGGGTATGATTATGACCACGGCATTGCAATTATCTGGATATGATATGTGTCACTGTTATAATAATCTTAATTCCACACATAGTCTGAACACGATTGTTTATTTTTGTCCTTTTGGTCTCCAATTTCAATTGTTGCAGCAGACGCGAATGAGCTGGCCTTCATGATTCCAGGACCTGGAATCATACCAGCCGATGGGTGGTGGTTTATCGCTCGTTCAGCTGACGATGGTCATTTGATGCTCATTTGCATGTACCAAATTGACCAAACCATTTCATCAAACCACATGCAGTACAATGCCTGGGGCGTTCGTGACATTGATGGCTATGGCTGCTTCGTGTTCGAGAAAGATCCCAGGTCCGTTGGGTCAGGTGTATTCAACTGGAGGCGGGTTTACAGCCTCGGCAACCACTCCAGGTTCCTCGGGCTCAATAATCCAATCATCCAACCAATCATCGATCATATCATAGGCGATGATTACCGTGCTATGCAAATTCCATTCACCAGGGGGAACTGTGTTTACACGTCATACCATGGGTTTCATGAATCACCATATCCAGAGATTCGTCGACACAGCTTGTTGCCAGATAATCTTCAATGTGTGAAAGGCATCAAGCTTCCATGCGATGGATGGCTTTTGCAAACCCGACATGCGACGCTGTGGTTCATGCCAATAGCAAATGTGCACAACTTGGTTCGTACTGATATCTAGATTGAGCCATGTATCCTACTGCTGTAGCATGACCCTCTTTTGTTGAATATTATGTACTGTTGTTAGTTTGAAGTATTCTAGTTTGAAGAATAGATACCTTTCTGGGATCAAGTGCATCCTAACTCACCTGCGTAGGATGTACTGATAATGATGATGGAGATGCTGTGCAGAAGACATATATTGTAACATCCCAAATTTTCAATTTGGAATGTTATACATTAGATCATCATGCATAACATATTTTATTGCATTTTGTTTTGCGATCCTAGAAATTCTACGCACCTCAAGGACCCACGAACAGAGTTGGGGATTTCGTTATTTTCATATTTGGGTTTTCTCAAATTTTGAAAATAGGATCATTTGTTTTAATTATTTTCTCTTCGAAAATATTTCATATCAAATATATGAGAGGGGATAATATGACTTCTCCAAAAATAATGAAATATTGGAGGAAAAATATTAAAAACAAATACTTGATTTTATTTGGATTTTATTTGATTTTATTTGAATTAGGAAAAATACGCATTTTTCAAAATTGCATTTTAGGCCCAAATAAATGTTCATCTTGTCCGGCTTATTTTTAGAGGACGGGGAAAATTTATTTCAGGATTTTTGGAGTCCGTTTAGTATTTCTTTTCTTTCTTTTTCTGCCCGTCCGATTAAAAAAAACGAACCGACCTACCGGGCCGTGTCCGGCTAGGACTCTGGCCCGGCCGGCCTTTATAAGCCGGGAGGCCGAGCCCCGCAGCCCAGCCCGAGCCGCCCGCCCGCCCCGCGAAACCATAGTCGCCGCC
>NC_057814.1:528470711-528478802 GCF_018294505.1 Triticum aestivum | reverse complement strand
CGGAGCCGCCGCCGCCCATCCCGCCGCCGCCCGTAGCCGCCGTCGCCGGAGCTCCGTCGCCCCTCGCCGGACCTCACCGCCGCCGGGGGTAGCCACCCGCGCCGCCGCCGGTTTTCTTCAGAAAACCGTGGTTTTTTTTTGGAAACTGCGGTTTGTTTTTTTATAGATTGGTTTAGTTTTTTCTGGTTTATTTATTTTGCGGACGTTCGTCCGTACGTTCGTTTTAACGAACGGTTTTCGTCGTTTAACCGCAGACAGCGAACGTTCGTTCGTTAGCCTGTTCGTCAGATTTTCTTTTTCTCGGATTTTTTGCGATTATTTTCGATCGCGATGTCCGATCTGTTTTTCGTTTTAGTATAACTTTTCGCTCGTTTATCGGAATCAGGCGATTCAAGCGCCTAGAGTTTCGTCTCGAAACCATCTTTCTGATTAACCAACTCAAACAAGTTTTCGCTACCGTAAAATTTGACTTAGGTCCAGATTAGTAAACGAAGCTTGTTTCTTTCGCCGTTTGAGTTTCGTTGCTTCGTTCGATTTGATTCTTTTTGCAAACTGGAGTTCTTAAGTTGAACTTTCTGGTTAGATCTCTTATTTTGAGTTTTATCCATGCACCCTTGTTTGATTGCTTATGTATGTATTGTTTGTTTGCGATAGAGTACCCGGAGTGCGAAGCGTGCTACTATGAGTCTCTAGGTTTCTCGGATCATCAGCAAGGCAAGTAACACTTTGATCATACCTCTGTACCACCCAGTTTTATTGCATTAGATCAATTCTCAAACTATTGCATGATTAGGAAATGATTAAAATGTGGGTTTTGGGAAGTAGTTGAGGTAGTACCTATTGCCCTGTTTATATCAAACCATTGGGAGTTACTTCTACGTTTGCTTATATTGCTATGCTACGCTCGTAGACGTGGATTGGGTTTGATTGAATTTTTCCATGACAGATGTGAGATTGTTAACTAATGGTTCAACTTAAGGTGGCTACTTTAATTTACTTCTGGGTGGATTGAGGCACCTGGAGAACCCAGTGTTGCCTGTATTTTTGGATATCCCGGAGTACCCGTGTGATCATCCTATGGACCGCCACCCAGACTCAAAGGGATCATGAGATTATTCATGCTAGAAACTGCCATGTGCAGCCACAAGCTATTATGGGCTCTAGCATAGTTGAGTAGGTTACATGACCTCTTGAAGAGGTGGGCTAGCAGATGTAGGGGAAAGTAGGTGTAACTGTCCACCCGAAGTAAAGAGTATTGTTTCTGAAAGACTGTGTCTCGGTCATTCGTTTCTCAAACACCATGTAGTGCGAGGAATCAAGCGGAGGCGATCGAGTCTTGTGGGGAAAAGTGCGCAAACCTCTGCAGAGTGTACAATCTAATCATGGTTAGCCGTGTCCCCGATTATGGACATCTTGAGTATCTAGTTCTTCGATTATATGTGAATCTCATCATCATGTTACTTAATTTAATTTGATTGGGTTAATCACGATCTTAATTGGGATTGAGTTGGAGGTACCTTCCCAATGTTTAACAACCACCATGATAGTTAAATAAAATTTATTCCTTTGTGGTAGGGAAAAATTGGCTTTTCGCAAAACTGTAACCATAGAGCTTTCCACCAGCCAAACATGCATGTAGTGATAGCATTATTCTGTTCATTACTCTCTATGTGTTACATTGCCAGCATATTCCATGTGCTGACCCGTTTCCGGGCTGCAACGTATCATGTTGCAGACTTTTCAGACGACGAGTAAGGTGCCACAGGTCGTGGTATTATACTCAGTGATGCCGTTGGAGTTGATGGACTCACTTTATCTTCCAAGCCTTCCGCTGTTATCGTTTTAGATGGCCTTAAGCCGTATTTATTGTATTAAGTTCTCTTTTGAGACATTCGATGTAATAAGTGTGTGATTGCTACTCTGTTATAAATCCTTCAAGTACTGTGCGTGTCAGCATTACCGATCCAGGGATGACACTGATGCACAGAGACCAGACTGTTTGAGGTGTGGTCGCTACAAAGATGGTATCAGAGCACACGCTGACTGTAGGACACGACCACTAAGCTAAAGCCCTAGATTAGTACTCTCTTCTCATTTCTAACTCCTCTCCTTTCTTCCACTCTTTTAGGATGGCGGATGCAAGGAACAAGTTCGCCCAACCGGATGAGGATACACCTTTTGGACAACACTTGAAGGAAGTTACTAAGTGCCTGAACATCGGAATACCAAGCTTCACCGGAACCTACAACGCCACACTACCAGAAGAGGAGCGTTGGATGATTCAAGTTCAAGTTCCAGGAAGGACGTTCATGCCAGTCACTGAGCCCATAGAGTTTTCCTTTGATGCACCAACCTGGAGTCTAGGAAAGAGCATGGCAGCCCACATCACCATGGGACGCATTGGAGAAGTGTACCACAATGATCTCAAGGATACTATCTATCAGATTTGTGGGCGCCGAGACGAGCAATGGGAGATGATCAACACCAGGAAGGATAGATCTATTGCAGCTTTCATTCAGGAGTTAAACCAGCACATTCGTCGCCAGGAGAACCAGATGTGCGCAGACATGATAGAACTGAAGAAGGCAAAGAAAAGGATCATGGAACTGGAGGAAGAACTCAAGGCTACACGCGAGGATTATATGGAGGAAATCGTCGCACTAGTGGAGAAGAATGACGACCTGATAAAGAATCTAGGAGTTTTCATGGGAGACCCGGCACCAGGAGGAGATGATGACGATTCTACTTGCCTGGAGAACTACATCATCATTGACGACACCGACTCGGACCCCAGTGATGATGATTGGGAGGATGAAGCCGGAGCAGATATCATGGAGTCTTCGACTGAGCAATTTTTCTAGTAGACCACCAAATTAGTAGTAGTATTCCACCATGTATATAGTATAGTCCAAGCACTTTGTAACGATAGTTAGATCGATTGTATGCCTTGTTTGAATTGATTGGAGTGATATGATTGTGTTTGTCTCATGTGCATATGGGTAGTGTTTTCCCTCTAGACCTCATTCTATCCTATTTTCTCATCTTTTCTAAAACCCATCAGATGCCTCTGAGACGTGACACCGGATTTGTTTTCCCATCGGAGATCACTCAGTTGATTCAGCAGCAGAATGCCCTGATGCAAGCGCTAGTTCAGAACCAAGGCAACAACAACAACCCACCACCACCACCACCTGTTGATCACTTAGCCCGTTTTCTTAGGCTGAATCCGCCGGTGTTCTCTATTAGCACCGAGCCGATTGTGGCAGATGATTGGCTCCGCAAGGTTGGAAGGGAGCTGACCACTGCAGGATGCACAGATGCGGAGAGAATGCGTTTTGCCGCACATCAGCTTGATGGACCCGCAGCATCATGGTGGGAGAATTACACAGCCACTCACCCCATTGACACTGTCACATGGGACCAGTTTCAGCAAGCTTTCCGTACTGCCCACGTTTCAGCCGGAGCTATGGCCATGAAGAAGCGTGAGTTTCGCAACTTACGCCAAGGAGGACGTACCGTTGGCCAATACGTGGAGGATTTCAGTAAGTTAGCACGTTATGCTCCAGATGACATTGCTACGGATGCAGCTAAGCAGGAGAAGTTTCTGGAGGGACTGAATGATGAGCTGAGCATGCAGTTGATGGTGGCAACTTTTAAAAACTAGCAGGAGTTGGTAGATAGAGCTCTCATGATTGAAGGGAAGCAGCAGCACATTGAGAGTCGTAAGAGGAAGTATGTACAAGGAAAGTACAGTACAAGAGCTCACCAGAAGCCTCGTTTTACCCCAAACTTGGGAGGACACCTTCAGCATAACCATGGAGGTCACAATCACAATGGAGGGAGCTCGCACAATCATAGTGGCCCCAAGAATGGCAATGGGAATGGAGGAAGCAACGGACAGAACCGTACCAACACATCAACCCCGGCCAAGAGGGATCTAAGCCACGTTACTTGTTTCAAGTGCCAGAAGACTGGACATTATGCAACTGAATGTCCGGAAGCTAAGAATGGAAATGGCAATGGAAGCTCGGGGAAGAAGCCGAACCCTTTCAACAGAGGACAAGTGAACCACGTTAATGTGGAGGAGGTTGAAGCACAGCCTGATGAAGTAATAGGTAAGTTTTTGGTTAAGTCATTTACTGCAATCGTTCTTTTTGATACTGGTGCATCGCATTCATACATATCAAGGGGATTTGTGGATAAGTTTAAGTTGCCCACCAAAGTTCTTAGAACACCTATGTTAGTAACCTCGCCAGGAGCAGAGTATATGGCAAGCCAAGGATGTTTTCAGATGCCATTGGCCATTGGTAGGCATGTTTTCCCCTCAGACCTAATAGTTTTGGAGTCGCAAGGTTTGGATGTGATTTTGGGAATGGATTGGCTATCGATGTATGGAGGAAACATCGATTGCGCCAGTAAGACGATTTTGCTTACTACCCCAGAAGGAAGAAGGATTAAGTATGTATCCCGGCATGTGCCGAAGAGGACTCAAGTGAATTCCTTATCAGGAGTTGTACAGGAGGAAGTGCCAGTGGTGAAGGATTTCCCTGACGTATTTCCAGAGGAGTTGCCAGGCATGCCACCGGATAGAGACATCAAGTTTTTGATTGAGTTTTTGCCAGGCACTGGGCCAATATCTAAGAGACCATACAGGATGCCCGCTAAGGATTTGGAAGAAATTAAGAAGCAGATTAAGGAGTTACTGGATAAAGGATATATTCGCCCAAGTTCGTCACCTTGGGGATCACCCGTACTTCTAGTGGAGAAGAAAGATGGATCGTTGAGGATGGTTGTTGATTATCGTGGATTGAATGAAGTAACAATCAAGAACAAGTACCCACTGCCGATGATCAATGATCTGTTTGACCGACTATAAGGAGCTAAAGTATTTTCCAAGATTGATTTGCGATCAGGATACCACCAGTTGAAGATTCGAGAGCAGGATATACCCAAGACAGCTTTTACCACAAGGTATGGGCTATATGAGTACACCGTTATGTCATTTGGCCTGACTAACGCACCCGCCTATTTCATGAACATGATGAACAAAGTGTTTATGGAGTTTTTGGATAAGTTCGTCATAGTGTTCATTGATGATATTCTGGTCTATTCGAAGAATGAAGAAGAGCATAAGGAGCATTTGCGTTTGGTACTTGGAAAGCTTAGAGAACATCAGTTATATGCCAAGTTCAGCAAGTGCGAGTTTTGGTTAAAGGAAGTTGGATTCCTTGGACATGTTATATCCGGAGAAGGAATAGCAGTAGATCCCACCAAGGTTAACACTGTGACAAATTGGGAGTCACCCACGACAGCTGGAGAGATCCGGGGTTTTCTTGGACTCGCAGGATACTACCGGAGATTTATCGAGAATTTCTCGAAGATTGCAAAGCCTATGACGGAGATGTTGAAGAAGGACACCAAATTCAATTGGACTGAGGAATGTGAGGCTAGTTTCCAGGAGTTGAATAAATGTTTGGTTATAGCGCCAGTGTTGATTTTGCCAGATCAACGCAAGGATTATGAAGTATATTGCGACGCTTCCCGTCGAGGACTTGGAGCAGTGCTAATGCACGAGGGAGGAGTTGTTTCATATGCCTCACGATAGCTTAAACCCCATGAGTTGAATTATGCTACACATGTTAGCAGCCGTAGTGCATGCGTTGAAGACGTGGAGACATTTTCTCATCGGAAACCATTGTGAGGTGTACACGGATCACAAGAGTTTGAAGTACATTTTCACGCAGAAGGAGTTGAATCTCAGGCAAAGGAGATGGTTGGAGCTCATTAAGGATTATGATATGAGATTGCATTATCACCCAGGGAAGGCTAACGTAGTAGCCGATGCGTTGAGCCGCAAGAGCCATGTCAACACACTCATGACCGGAGAGTTACCCAAGGAGTTAGCAGAGGATCTTCGCGAACTATGTTTGGAAATAGTTCCGAGAGGCTATGTAGCAGCATTGGAGATTCAGTCTACTTTGATGGATAAGATCAGAGAAGCTCAGAAGACAGACAAGGAAATTGCTGAGATAAAGGAAAGGATGAGTAAAGGAAAAGCCAAGGGATTTCGTGAGGATGAGCACGATACCTTATGGTTTGAGGACCGCATTTATGTGCCCAATGATCCGGAGATCAGGAAGTTGATCTTGCAAGAGGCCCATGATTCACCATATTCGATTCACCCAGGAAATACCAAGATGTACCTGGATTTAAAGGACAGTTTCTGGTGGACCGGAATGAAGAAGGATATTGCGGAGTATGTAGCAGTTTGTGATGTATGTCAGAGAGTAAAGGCAGAGCATCAGAAGCCAGCAGGATTGCTACAACCATTGCCGATACCCGAATGGAAGTGGGATAATCTAGGCATGGATTTTATCACAGGATTGCCCATGACTCGTTCAGGCTATGACTCGATATGGGTTGTAGTCGATCGTTTGACGAAGGTAGCTCATTTCATCCCAGTAAAGACCACTTATACAAGTGCTAAGTTGGCAAAGATATACATGAGCAGGATCGTATGTCTGCATGGAGTTCCGAGGACCATTGTATCAGATAGAGGAACCCAATTTACTTCAAAGTTTTGGAATCAATTGCACGAAACTTTGGGTACCAGGCTAGAGTTCAGTACAGCCTTTCATCCACAGACAGATGGACAAACCAAGAGAGTCAATCAGATTTTGGAGGACATGCCGAGAGCTTGTGCACTAGATTATGGATCTAGTTGGGACGACAAGTTGCCGTATGCAGAGTTCTCTTACAACAACAGTTATCAATCCAGTTTGAAGATGGCCCCTTTCGAAGCTCTGTACGGAAGGAGGTGCAGGAGACCGTTGTTGTGGGACGAAGTTGGAGACCGCCAGTTGTCTAGACCAGTTTTGATTAAAGAGTCTGAACAGAAAGTGAAGTTTATTGGCGATAGGCTCAAGGTAGCCCAGTCCAGGCAGAAGAGTTATGCGGATTCTAAACGCAAGGAGACAGTTTACGAAGTCGGAGACAGAATTTATCTTCGAGGAGTGAAGCGCTTTGGAGTTAAAGGAAAGTTAGCGCCACGTTTTGTAGGACCATACAAAGTTTTGGAGAGTATGGGAGAAGTTGCTTACAAGTTGGAATTGCCCGAAGGATTCTCGGGAGTTCACGATGTGTTCCATGTTTCTCAGCTGAAGAAGTGCCACGCAGAGATGGCTAAGATACCACTGAGAGATACAGTGCCACCGGAAGCGATTCAGCTGGATAGCGATTAGACCTATGAGGAGAAACTAGTCAAGATTCTCGAATATGCCAGCCGAGTCACCCGCAGCAAGGTTATCAAGTTTTGCAAAGTTCAGTGGAGTCACCATACCGAGGATGAAGCCACCTGGGAGCGAGAGGAAGATCTACGGAAGGACCACTCTCACCTATTTTCTAGCCAACCCGAATCTCGAGGGCGAGATTCATCTTAAGGGGGGTGTAACATCCCAAATTTTCAATTTGGAATGTTATACATTAGATCATTATGCATAACATATTTTATTGCATTTTGTTTTGTGATCCTACAAATTCTACGCAACTCAAGGACCCACGGAGAGAGTTGGGGATTTCGTTATTTTCAAATTTGGGTTTTCTCAAATTTTGAAAATAGGATCATTTGTTTTAATTATTTTCTCACCGAAAATATTTCATAGAAAATATATGAGAGGGGATAATATGACTTCTCCAAAAAATAATAAAATATTGGAGGAAAATATAAAAAAAATTGATTTTATTTGGATTTTATTTGATTTTATTTGAATTAGGAAAAAATACACGTTTTTCAAAATTGTATTTTAGGCCCAAATAAATGTTCATCTTGTCCGGCTTATTTTTAGAGGACGGGGAAAATTTATTTCGGGATTTTTGGAGTCCATTTAGTATTTCTTTTCTTTCTTTTTCTGTACGTCCGATTAAAAAAACGAACCGACCTACCGGGCCGTGTCCGGCTAGGGCTCTGGCCCGGCCGGCCTTTATAAGCCGGGAGGCCGAGCCCCGCAACCCAGCCCAAGCCGCCCGCCCGCCCCGCGAAACCCTAGCCGCCGCCGCTGCCCGCCGACGCCGCCGCCCCGCGCCGCCGTCGCC
>NC_057814.1:528459425-528470430 GCF_018294505.1 Triticum aestivum | reverse complement strand
TGCCCGCCGAGGCCGACGCCGCCGCCGCCCGTAGCCGCCATCGCCGGAGCTCCGCCGCCCCTCACCGGACCTCGCCGCCGCCGGAGGTAGCCACCCGCGCCGCCGCCGGTTTTCTTCGGAAAACCGTGGGTTTTTTTTTGGAAACCGCGGTTTTTTTTTTATAGCGGTTTAGTTTTTTTCCGGTTTGTTTATTTTGCGGACGTTCGTCCGTACGTTTGTTTTAATGAACGGTTTTCGTCGTTTAACCGCAGATAGCGAACGTTCGTTCGTTAGCCTGTTCGTCAGTTTTTCTTTTTCTCGGATTTTCCGCGATTATTTTCGATCGAGATTTCCGATCTGTTTTTCGTTCTAGTATAACTTTTCGCTCGGTTATTGGAATCAGGCGATTCAAGCGCCTAGAGTTTCGTCTCGAAACCCTCTTTCTGATTAACCAACTCAAACAAGTTTTTGCTACTGTAAAATTTGACTTAGGTCTAGATTAGTAAACGAAGCTTGTTTCTTTCGCCGTTTGAGTTTCGATGCTTCGTTCGATTTGATTCTTTTTGCAAACTGGACTTCTTAAGTTGAACTTTCTGGTTAGATCTCTTATTTTGAGTTTTATCCGTGCACCCTTGCTTGATTGCTTATGTATGTATTGTTTGTTTGCGATAGAGTACCCGGAGTGCGAAGCGTGCTACTACGAGTCTCTAGGTTTCACGGATCATCAGCAAGGCAAGTAACACTTTGATCATACCTCTTTACCACCCAGTTTTATTGCATTAGATCAATTCTCAAACTATTGCATGATTAGGAAATGATTAAAATGTGGGTTTTGGGAAGTAGTTGAGGTAGTACCTATTGCCCTGTTTATATCAAACCATTGGGAGTTACTTCTACGTTTGCTTATATAGCTATGCTACGCTCGTAGACGTGGATTGGGTTTGAGTGAATTTTTCCATGACAGATGTGAGATTGTTAACTAATGGTTCAACTTAAGGTGGCTACTTTAATTTACATCTGGGTGGATTGAGGCACCTGGAGAACCCAGTGTTGCCTGTATTTTTGGATATCCCGGAGTACCCGTGTGATCATCCTATGGACCGCCACCCAGACTCAAAGGGATCATGAGATTATTCATTCTAGAAACTTCTGTGTGCAGACGCAAGCTATTATGGGCTCTAGCATAGTTGAGTAGGTTACATGACCTCTTGAAGAGGTGGGCTAGCAGATGTAGGGGAAAGTAGGTGTAACTGTCCACCCGGAGTAAACAGTATTGTTTCTGAAAGACTGTGTCTCGGTCATCCGTTTCTCAAACACCATGTAGTGCGAGAAATCAAGCGGAGGCGATCAAGTCTTGTGGGGAAAAGTGCGCAAACCTCTGCAGAGTGTACAATCTAATCATGGTTAGCCGTGTCCCCGGTTATGGACATCTTGAGTATCTAGTTCTTGGATTATCATGTGAATCTCATCATCATGTTACTTAATTTAATTTGATTGGGTTAATCACGATCTTAATTGGGATTGAGTTGGACGTAACTTCTCAATGTTTAACAACCACCATGATAGTTAAATAAAATTTATTCCTTTGTGGTAGGGAAAAATTGGCTTTTCGCAAAACTGTAACCATAGAGCTTTCCAGCAGCCAAACATGCATGTAGTGATAGCATTATTCTGTTCATTACTCTCTATGTGTTACATTGCCAGCATATTCCATGTGCTGGCCCGTTTTTGGGCTGCAATGTATCATGTTGCAGACTTTTCAAACGACGAGTAAGGTGCCACAGGTCGTGGTCTTATACTCAGTGATGCCGTTGGAGTTGATGGACTCACTTTATCTTTGAAGCCTTCCGCTGTTATCGTTTTAGATGGCCTTAAGCCGTATTTATTGTATTAAGTTCTCTTTTGAGACATTCGATGTAATAAGTGTGTGATTGCTACTCTGTTATAAATCCTTCAAGTACAGTGCGTGTCAGCATTACCGATCCAGGGATGACACTGATGCACAGAGACTAGACTGTTTGAGGTCTGGTCGCTACATATATATATATATATATATATATATATATATATATATCAATTAGGCTTCAAGTGTGTACTTGTTGGTGAAAGTGTTGTCCAATGGGAATTGTATTTTGTATGACTCATGTAGCCTACAAAGTCTGTCGCACAGCCTTGTAACTTCTTACCCCATTTCTAAATTTGTACTAGTCCTCTATACCGTATATTGCGCTACACGTACTACTACCTCCCTCCTGGTTTACTGGTCCCCTTGGTTAAAATGTGACACTAAATACGACTATTAAGTAGTACAGTAGCAGTACTAGTATACGTCAGTCAAATTATTCATCATGTCCTCACACTGAATTGACGTGACAACACGCTGCGCGTGAGGTGACACAAGAATCCCGGCGGCGTGTTCGGGTATTGTGGACTTCAGATGTGGAGTACTACCAGTTATCTGTCGAAATATTTCATCATTCACTTAAAACAGTCGATTGATCATACATTGAGTACCATATAACTAGAATTAACCGATGCAACTCCAAGAAGGATTGGCCAGTGCTGCCGGCTGGCGTCAAGTTTGATCCCATGGATCAGGAGCTGATCGAGCACCTTGAGGCCAAAGTGAGTGCTGACAGCGCGAGATCTCACCCTCTCATCGATTTGTTCATACCAACCATCAACAGCGAGCACGACATATGCTACACCCATCCTGAGAAACTTCCAGGTAAGACACCGATCGGCCGTCTACTTGCACAAACATATTCCTTTGTTTATAGCTCTATTTTTCTTTTTAGACGCAGCCCTAGTGAAGCAATTACAATTTGACAGTTACTAAAAATTGAAACAAGTGACTGCAACATGCCAAAGATGTTATGAAAGTGCCAACTACGTACACTAAAACATGTATTCGACAATACTGCGGGTATCATACTGAGTGGCCTAAGCAAGCATTTCTTCCAGCGCAATTCCTGGGCGTTCAAAAGGGGCACGTGGACACATCGCAAGATACAGTCGGAGTGCGGCATGCACGCGATGTGGCACAAGACCGGCAATACCTTGCCGGTGATGGTCAATCGCCGGCAGACGGGCAGCAAAAAGGTTCTGGTGCTGCACACCAACAAGAACTTCTACCATTCCCGCAAAAAAAACTTCGACCCGCAGAGGACCAACTGGGTGATGCACCAGTACCACCTCGGGGACCTGGAGCAAGAGAAGGAGCGGGAGCTGGTCCTCTGCAAGATTTTCTACCAGACGAACACTAGGGCCAGGACTAAAAAGATTATAAGTTAGTTTGGTATTGGTACTTGTACTACCTTGTCGTCCGCAAGTTGGTATTGCTGTTAACGATCTTTCGATATGAACTTGGCATTTGATTCCAACCATCATGCCGAGGGTCGACGTGGATATAAAGCTGAATCATTTGTTTCGAAAAGAATTTTTAGGCACCTGATTTTTATTTGATGGGTAGCATAAGCACCTTCCGTTCAAATTCCCAGTTCTCCAAATTTTTCGAAACAAGTGCATGCACTTATTATCACGATGAAAAAACAATATACATACTGCATCCCAGTTATCAGTCTGTACTTGTAGAATTCTCTCGTTTATTGAGCAGGTATATTGTTTTTTCAGGTCGAGCAAGTTTCAACTGGGCTGTAGACTGCCCAGGCTTGGTTTTGTTTTTAACAGGCCTAACCCATGACGACAACGGGGCACAAAGATCCAGCAGGTATCTACTGGCCTCTGGCCCGCCAACGTTACTTATAGTTTGTCTTACAACATTCACGGGCAGTTTTTTTACTGAATCAAACACACAGCCCAGTTCTATTTTCCTCTTGAAACACCATGTCCTACTTCCCTTTTCTAATCTCTACCTATAGTTTTACTAATTCATATACACGTATCATTCTATTGAAAATACTTAAAGTTTCCTTTTCATATTTACATCCTTATTTTTGTTGTTTTTCCCTCCTAACGTTGATTAGTTTACCACTGGTTTTCCCTTAAACCAACTCAATTGTCCCACGTCTTGTTTGCTTACAAAAACAAAATGATTTTTTTGGCAAATCAATAAGTTCTTAAAAAATGTTTATCATTTCGGGATTACAATAGTTTGGACTCCACCAAAATATGCAAAATAAGGTTGAACTTTTTGACCGTGGTCCTCGGCAGAAAATGGGCTGTAATAAATTACTTAAGAATTAGCAAATGGGCTGCAAATTATTAAAAAATAGAAAATGGGCTCTATGTTGTCTGCCACAGATTTGGAGGCTGATTTATGGGCCTACTAAGTTCATGCATACACAAGGTTTCTCAAAAAAGAAACTTAGTCAACAATTGACTCTACCGGCGTCAGACCATTAGATGTCAATCTAATGGCAATCGTGCTTCTTCAGTCTCTTATCTTCTTGCTCCATCCGCCCAAACCAGCGCCGGCGGAACCGCCTGCTCCCGCCATCCGTGGCCGGCTGTGCTGCCGGGCAGGCCTCACGGCCCCACCATACTCGCATCCCTGGCCTGGCTATCCCTCTACTCACCCACACCTCCTGTTATTTTCTGGCGACGGCAGCCGAACCAGTCAACCCTCGTACTCCCCACCGCGTGGGCAGCCACTTCCGTGTCTTCCCCGGCTCCGTGTCGTTCCCTTCATAGGCCTCGCCGTCGTCCACCGCCCTGGTGCTCTCGGCGCGGCGTGGTCAACGTTGTCACTGAACGACATCCATCGGAAGTGGACTGTACGTGGAGAGGATGACAGCTGGGTCCACGGCCGCACACAAGGAAATGCCTCCTTATTATGCGCAAAATAATGATTCGTCCACCTGACATCTGGGACCAACCGAAAGGGCCTCTGTATTTCGCGAAAAAAACGTTCCCGCCGCTGACAGCTGGGACCCACCTGCTATATCTTCGCACGCAAGGAAGTGCCTCCTTATTACGCACAAAAAAATTAATACTCCCCCTGCTAGCTGGGACCCACCATATAGGAGGCTGACTTGAGGGCCTACTAAGTTGACGCGGACGGAGGGCTTTGTCAACTTAGTCAATATGAACGATTCTAGCTCCAGTGACCGTACGATGTCCATCCAACGGCCGTAGTGCTTCTTCAACCTCTGTTCTTCTTGCTGCAGCCGCCCAAACAAGCGTCGGCCGTGCTGCCTGCACCTGCCTCCCGTGTCCGGCTGTGCTGCCACCGCTGGCCATGCCATCCCTCTATACTCACCCACACCTCCTGTTATTCTCGGGCGACGGCAGCCTCACACCGCAGCCGAAGCAGTCAACCGACGTACTCCCCTCCACGTGGGCATCCACTGCCGCGTCTTCCCCGGCTCCGCGTCGTCCCCTTCTTAGGCCTCGTCGTCGTCCACCGCCCTGGTGCTCTCGGCGCGGCGTGGTCAATGTGGTCAACGAACGACTTCCATCGGAAGAGTACTGTACGTGGAGAGGCTGACAGCTGGGTCCACGGCCGCAGCAAGGAAGTGCCTCCTTATGACGCACAAAATAATTATTCCTCCACCTGACAGCAGGGACCCACCGGACGGGCCACCGTATTTCGCAAAAAAAATGCTTCCCCCTGACTGCTGGGACCCACCAGCTACCACTACAGGAATCAGCTACTTTGCCGTCTGCCACGGCAGGCGGCAAAGGCAAGGATGGCGGACGGCAAAGAATTTTTGCCGTCCGCCAGCAGACGACAAAGAAACTAGCCATTAGGTTGTCCTTGTAAGCCAGCCACCCACCCTCTTTGCCGTCAGCTAGCAGACGGCAAAACTTCTTTGTCGTCCGCTAGCAGACGGCAAAGATACGGCTGATGGCAAACCCTGTCTTTGCCGTCCGCTGCCTCTTTGCCGCCCGCTTTCTAGTGGCTGATGGCAAAGCCTTCCTTTGTCGTCCGCTGGCTGACGGCAAAGAGTCGGCAGACGGCAAATAAGCAAATTCCAGTAGTGTACATCTTCGCACGCAAGGAAGTGCGTCCATATTACGGGCCAAAAAATGATTCGCCCCCCTGACTGC
This sequence comes from Triticum aestivum, assembly GCF_018294505.1. Taxonomy (NCBI): domain Eukaryota; kingdom Viridiplantae; phylum Streptophyta; class Magnoliopsida; order Poales; family Poaceae; genus Triticum; species Triticum aestivum. Next base: position 528,464,439 of record NC_057814.1, on the reverse strand, counting down.
TGGGACCCACCAGCTACATCTTCGCATGCAAGGAAGTGCCTGACAGTCGGGACCCACCCGGTCGGAGCGTACGTAGCGTTGTCATTCTAGTCGCGAACGTGTACGTACATACTGGTCGATCGGTCTATCTGTAGGCTGCAGCGATGAACCGTGGCCGTGTAAGGAAGGGCACGTGTGGTAGTAGAGGTGCGCACGTTCGGTAGTAGAGGCGCGCACGTAGCATGTGCACGTAAGTATAGCGGCCAGGGTGCAAGAAAGTAAATATGGCCACGTACGTACGTACGGGCGGGGTCTCGAACGCCTACTCGCGCATACGTACGACCAGGGCTCGTGTACATGGCTGTGGCTGGGTAGGAACGGAGAAACTGCGTCATCGTCATGTTCATGGGGAGGCAACAGAATGTGTCGTGTTCATCAGGAGGCAACGGAACGCGTGCTGTTCATCGGGAGCCAACCGGCTTGGACGGAACAGCCGACGGAAACGAGGCATGGCGTACCGCAGACCGGAGGAAACGGCCTTGTGTTCGACCAGCCATGGTGGAAACGGGCCTGTTCATTGGGAGGGGTCTGGCGTACCACAAAACGGAGGAAACGGACCTCCTACGGTCGAAACGGGGTCCTGTTGATCGGGAGGGGTGTAGCGTACCGCGAAACGGAAGAAACTGACTTGTGTTGGAGCGCTACGGTCGAAACGGGGGTCCTGTTCATTTGGAGGGGTGTGGTGTACCGCAAAACGGGACTCCACGGGATATTGTTCATCTCCACCGTCGACCTCCTCCAGCCTCCACGGGCTATTGTTCATCCACCGTCGATCTCCTCCAGCCTCCACCTGCGACTGTTCATCCATGGGCTCCTGTTCGTCCAGCCTCCACCGCGCGCTCCTCCACCGGCTACTATTCAACCAGCCCTCTCCATGGGGGTCCTGTTCAACCACCCCTCCACGGGCTACTGTTCATCCAGCCCTCCACCGGCTACTGTTCAACCAGCCCTCCACCGGCTACTGTTCAACCAGCCCTCCACGGGGTCCTGTTCATCCAGCCCTCCACGGGGTCCTGTTCATCCAGCCCTCCACGGGGTCCTGTTCATCCACCGGCTCGATCGATCGGGGTACTGTTCATCCAGCGGCAACGGCCTCTACTACCACGGGGTCCTGTTCATCCAACCCCCACCGGGAACTGTTCATCCAAACCCCCCAACAACGCTCACTATTCATCCAGAGGCAGCATCGATCGGCTTTAGTTAGTAGCAGTAGAGAAGGAATCGCTCGATCGGGTTCAGTTAACACCCATCGATCGATCGAATCAGGTTCAGTAACGCGTAGCCTGCAGTGCAATCGCTCGGGTTCAGTCAGAGCCCAACGCCTTGCTCGGGTTTAGTTAGAGCGCAACGCCTCGCACACACGCGCGTACGTACGAGAGAAACGCGCATCGCTCGGCCCCCGACCACCCACCATAACCGGGAACTCCCCCAATTTTTTCCTCTCCCTCGCTTCTACCATGGTTTTCACCGTCAGGGACGGCCCAAAGAATGTCATGCAGCTGCGTCTCCGGCCCGCCCAGGACGAAAAGCCCATTTGCTGTCATGATTTTTTGTCATAGAAGTAGGAGCCCACGACATCTATGATGCTACCGGGTTTGGTCACAATTATCGTCATAGAAGTATCATAAGTATGACAGAATTTTTTTTCATTCGGCCCAAAATGTCAAGGATGTGTCTTTTTTTGTAGTGGAACGTGTCGGTCATCAACGTATGAACCCAAGTCGTAGCAAGCTACAAGGACTTAAAGGAACAACGCGTGACATTTCCCCGAAGGGACAGACACAGGAACAAAGAAGGATGCATGCATGCCGGCCAACCTGTGATGCCCCCGATTTGACCGTACACTAATCATGCACGCAAATGCGTACGACCAAGATCAGGGACTCACGGGAAGATATCACAACACAACTCTAAAACATAAATAAGTCATACAAGCATTATAATACAAGCCAGGGGCCTCGAGGGCTCGAATACAAGTGCTCGATCACAGACGAGTCAGCGGAAGCAACAATATCTGAGTACAGACATAAGTTAAACAAGTTTGCCTTAAGAAGGCTAGCACAAACTGGGATACAGATCGAACGAGGCGCAGGCCTCCTGCCTGGGATCCTCCTAACTACTCCTGATCGTCGTCGGCGGCCTGCACGTAGTAGTAGGCACCTCCAGTGTCGTAGGTGTCATCGTCGACGGTGGCGTCTGGCTCCTGGACTCCAACATCTGGTTGCGACAACCAGATAGATAGGAAAGGGGGAAAGAGGGAGAGAAGCAACCGTGAGTACTCATCCAAAGTACTCGCAAGCAAGGAGCTATACTACATATGCATGGGTATATGTGTAAAGGGGCATATCAGTGGACTGAACTGCAGAATGCCAGAATAAAAGGGGGATAGCTAGTCCTGTCGAAGACTACGCTTCTGGTCATCTCCATCTTGCAGCATGTAGAAGAGAGTAGATTGAAGTCCTCCAAGTAGTATCGCATAGCATAATCCTACCCGGCGATCCCCTCCTCGTCGCCCTGTTAGAGAGCGATCACCGGGTTGTATCTGGCACTTGGAAGGGGTGTATTTTATTCAGTATCCAGTTCTAGTTGTCATAAGGTCAAGGTACAACTCCGGGTCGTCCTTTTACCGAGGGACACGGCTATTCGAATAGATAAACTTCCCTGCAAGGGTGCACCACATAACCCAACACGCTCGATCCCATTTGGCCGGACACACTTTTCTGGGTCATGCCCGGCCTCGTAAGATCAACACGTCGTAGCCCCACCTAGGCTCAACAGAGAGGTCAGCACGCCGGTCTAAACCTATGCGCGCAGGGGTCTGGGCCCATCGCCCTATGCACACCTGCACGTTGCGTACGCGACCGGAAGAAGACCTAGCCCCCTTAATACAAGCGCGAGCTTACGGTCCAATGCGGCACGCGCCACTCAGTTGCTGACGTCAAAAGAGCTTCGGCTGATACCACGACGTCGGGATACCCATAACTACTCCCACGTAGATGGTTAGTGCGTATAGACCAAATGGCCAGACTCAGATCAAATACCAAGATCTCGTTAAGCGTGTTAAGTAACCGCGAACGCCGACCAGGGCCAGGCCCACCTCTCACGTAGGCGGTGTCAACCTGCCCTGTCGCTCCGCCACAAAGATCCACTCGCGGGTACTCCTACGAGCCGACCCGACTTTAGTCATCACATGTGTCATGTATATAGTATATAAGTATATACCCGTGGTCACCGCCCAGGTGATCACGGCCCGATAGTATAGCACAGCAGACGGACAAGAATGTAGGGCCACTGATGGAAATCTAGCATCCTATACTAAGCATGTAGGATTGCAGGTAAAGGTAACAACAGTAGTAGCAAGGATAGGCTATGCATCAGGATAGGATATCGAAAGCAGTAACATGCTGCACTACTCTAATGCAAGCAGAATAGAGAAGAGTAGGCGATATCTGGTGATCAAGGGGAGGGCTTGCCTGGTTGCTCTGGCAAGTAGGAGGGGTCGTCGACTCCGTAGTCGAACTGGGAAGCAGCAGTGTCGGTCTCGTAGTCTACCGGAGAGAAGAGGGGGAAGAAACAGTAAATACAATGCAAACATAAGCATGACGATGCGTGACATGAAAACGAGCGGTGCTAGGTGTGACCTAACGCGACAGTAGATGGTACCGGTGAAGGGGGGGAAACAACCGGGAGGTATTCCCGATGTTTCGCGTTTTCGGACAAACGGACCGGAGGGGGAAAGTTGCTAGTTCGATAGGCTAGGGAGGTGTGGTGGACGAACGGACTGCGTATTCGGATTCGTCTCGTCGTTCTGAGCAACTTTCATATAGAAAACATTTTCATCCGAGTTACGGTTTAAAAGATATGAATTTTCAAAGTTTATTTGAATTTCTGGAATTATTTGAATTAAGCAAAAATGAATTATGACGTCAGCATGAGGCAATGCTGACGTCAGCAGGTCAACAGAGCGGCTGACCAGGTCAAACTGACCAGTGGGCCCCATCTGTCATAGACAGTGGGCTAATCAGAAGATTAAACTAATTAATTTTTAGTTAATTAACTACTGGGCCCACCTGTCAGTGAGTGATTAGATTAATTAATTAGTTTTAATTATAAAAACATTTTTCTTTTCTCTTTTTTTTTTAATTTTGCGGCGGGGCCCGCATGTCAGTGGCTGGGCCTGCCCAGTCAGCACGTTGACTGGGTTGACCCAGTCAACGGGGCCCACGGGGCCCACTGGCAGTGGCACTGGGGTGGCCCCAGGCCAGCCACGTCGGCGGCCGGCGCCGGAGCGACTCCGACGAGCCAAACGCGGCGGCGCGGCTCGGGAGGGGTGCGGGTCTCGCGCACAGGGGGTCTGCGGGGTTGTGGCTGGGCGCGTTCGACGCGGCACGGCGCCGCGCGTCCAACGGGGGTGGCCGGAGTGGCTGGAACGGGCGGGGGCGAGCGCTTCGAGCTCGCTGGCGGCGAGGTACTTCGGGCTGGGGCGGGTGCGGCGTTAGAGCGCGCGAGCGGCCGAACTAACTAGGTAGGCGGGTGCGGCACGATGCGGTCGAGCTAACGGGCCTACGCCCATGACCAATTGGTCACCGGAGCCTTGCCGGCGGCGAGCTCCGCGGCGCGGCGTTCGGGCGCGCGTGGGGAAGCAGCTAGGGGGTGCGCGAGAGAGAAAGGACAGGGGAGGAGGGGGGAGAGGCTCACCGCGCGGCACACGGAGGCCGGTGAGAGGCTTAGGAGCAGCAGGTCGGCGCCGGGGAAGAAGGGGGTCGCCGGCGTCCGAAGTTGAGGACGAGCTCGGTGTGCTCGTTGTAGGGGCTCCGGTCTCCAACAGGCTGCACCAGCCGAAGCAACGGGCGACGGCGGTCCTTGGAGACAACGTGGGGCGGCGAGGTGGGCACGGTGGCCGTGTGAACGACGGGAACGGCGGTGACCGCGTCGGGCGTGGGGAAGGAAAGAGCGGCGCGGATCTGGGGGGGAA
>NC_057814.1:528089117-528145286 GCF_018294505.1 Triticum aestivum | reverse complement strand
GGTATATATAGGAGGAAGAAGTATGTCGGTGGAGCAACGAGGGGCCCATGAGGGTGGAGGGCGCGCCTGGGGGGGGGGGGGGTAGGCGCCCCCCCTGCTTCGTGCCTTCCTCGTTGATTACTTTATATAGACTCCAAGTCCTCTAGATCACGTTTGTTCCGAAAATCACGTTCCCGATGGTTTCATTCCGTTTGGACTCCGTTTGATATCCTTTTCCTTCGAAACACTGAAATAGGCAAAAGAACAGCAATTTGGGCTGGGCCTCCGGTTAATAGGTTAGTCCCAAAATAATATAAAAGTGTATAATAAAGCCCAATAAACATCTAAAATAGAATATAATATAGCATGGAACAATCAAAAATTATAGATACGTTGGAGACGTATCAAGCATCCCCAAGCTTAATTCCTGCTCGTCCTCGAGTAGGTAAATGATAAAAACAGAATTTTTGATGTGAATGCTACTTGGCATAATTTTCAATGTAACCCTCTTAATTGTGGTATGAATATTCACATCCGGAAGATTCAAGATAAAAGTTTGATATTGACATAAAAATAATAATACTTCTAGCATACTAACTAAGCAATTATGTCTTCTCAAAATAACATGGCCAAAGAAAGTTCATCCCTACAAAATCATATAGTTTGGTCATGCTCCATTTTCGTCACACAAGAATGCTCTCATCATGCACAACCCTGATGACAAGCCAAGCAATTGTTTCATACTTTAGTAATCTCAAACTTTTTCTACTTTCACGCAATACATGAGCGTGAGCCATGGATATAGCACTATGGGTGGAATAATATATAATGATGGGGGTTATGTGGAGAAGACAAAAAAGGAGAAAGTCTCACATCAACGCGGCTAATCAACGGGCTATGGAGATGCCCATCAATTGATGTTAATGTGAGGAGTAGGGATTGCCATGCAACGGATGCACTAGAGCTATAAATGTATGAAAGCTCAACAAAAGAAACTAAGTGGGTGTGCATCCAACTTGCTTGCTCACGAAGACCTAGGGCATTGAGGAAGCCCATTGTTGGAATATACAAGCCAAGTTCTATAACAAAAAATTCCCACTAGTATATGAAAGTGACAAAACAAGAGACTATATATCATAAAGATCATGGTGCTACTTTGAAGCACAAGTATGGAAAAATATAGTAGCATTTCCCCTTTTTATTTTATTTTTATTTTCTTTGGGCCTTTTTTTTTCTTTTGGCCTTTCTCTTTTTTTGGGGGGACAATGCTCTATGAATGATGATCATCACACTTCTATTTATTTACAACTCAATTATTACAAATCGATACTAGAACAAAGTATGACTCTATATGAATGCCTCCGGCGGTGTACCGGGATGAGCAATGAATCAAAGTGACATGTATGAAATAATATGCATGGTGGCTTTGTCACAAATACGATGTCAACTACATGATCATGCAAGGCAATATGATAATAATGAACGTGTCATGATAAACGGAACACTGGAAAGTTGCATGGCAATATATCTCGGATTGGCTATGGAAATGCCATAATAGGTAGGTATGGTGGCTGTTTTGAGGAAGATATAAGGAGGTTTATGTGTAATAGAGCGTATCATATCACGGGGTTTGGAAGCACCGGCGAAGTTTGCACCAACTCTCAAGGTGAGAAAGGGCAATGCACGGTACCGAAGAGGCTAGCAATGATGGAAGGTTGAGAGTGTGTATAATCCATGGACTCAACATTAGTCATAAAGAACTCACATACTTATTGCAAAGATCTACAAGTCATCAAAAACCAAGCACTACGCGCATGCTCCTAGGGGGATAGATTGGTAGGAAAAGACCATCGCTCGTCCCCGACCGCCACTCATAAGGAGGACAATCAAAGAACACCTCATGTTTCAAATTTGTTACATAATGTTTACCATACGTGCATGCTACGGGATTTGCAAACTTCAACACAAGTATTTCTCAAATTCACAACTACCCAACTAGCACAACTTTAATATCACTACCTCCATATCTCAAAACAATTATCAAGCATCAAACTTCTCTTAGTATTCAATACACTCATAAGAAAGTTTTTACTAATCTTGAATACCTAGCATATTAGGACTAATTTCACAATTAAAGCATATTACCATGCTATTTTGTAGGACTCTCAAAATAATATAAGTGAAGCATGAGAAAACAATAGTTTCTATAAAACAAATCCACCACCGCGCTCTAAAAGATATAAGTGAAGCACTAGAGCAAAAACTATATAGCTCAAAAGATATAAGTGAAGCACATAGAGTATTCTAATAATTTCCGAAGCATGTGTGTCTCTCTCAAAAGGTGTGTCCAGCAAGGACGATTGTGGTAAAATAAAAAACAAAGACTCAAATCATACAAGACGCTCCAAGCAAAACACATATCATGTGGTGAATAAAAATATAGCTCCAAGTAAACTTACCAATGGACGAAGACGAAAGAGGGAATGCCTTCCGGGGCATCCCCAAGCTTTGGCTTTTTGCTGTCCTTAGATTATCTTGGGGTGCCATGGGCATCCCCAAGCTTAGGCTCTTGCCACTCCTTGTTCCATAATCCATCAAATCTTTCACCCAAAACTTGAAAACTTCACAACACAAAACTCAGCAGAAAATCTCGTGAGCTCCGTTAGCGAAAGAAAACAAAATACCACTTCAAGGTACTGTAATGAACTCATTCTTTATTTATATTGGTGTTAAACCTACTGTATTCCAACTTATCTATGGTTTATAAACTCTTTTACTAGCCATAGATTCATCAAAATAAGCAAACAACACACGAAAAATAGAATCTGTCAAAAACAGAACAGTCTGTAGTAATCTGTAACTAACGCAAACTTGTGGAACTCAGAAAAATATACCAAAATAGGACGACCTAGACAATTTGTTTATTGATCTACTGCAATTGGAATCAGTATTTTATCAAGTTCTGGTGATTTTTAACAATTGTTTTCGTGAACAGAAAGTTTCTGGAATTTTCAGCAAGATCAAATAACTATCATCCAAGAAGATCCTATAGGTTTAACTTGGCACAAACACTAATTAAAACATAAAAACAAATATAACCAGAGGCTAGATCAAATATTTATTCCTAAATAGAAGCAAAAAGCAAAAAACTAAAATAAAATTGGGTTGCCTCCCAACAAGCGCTATCGTTTAACGCCCCTAGCTAGGCATAAAAACAAGGATAGATCTAAGTATTGCCATCTTTGCAGAGCGAATAAAACGGCGAGGGTGAAGTGGGGGAGAGGAAAACGAGAGGCAAATGGCAAATAATGTAATGCGAAGGATAAGAGTTTGTGATGGGTACTTGGTATGTCTTGAGTTGTGCGTAAACTCCCCGGCAACGGCGCCTGAAATCCTTCTTGCTACCTCTTGAGCACTGCGTTGGTTTTCCCTTGAAGAGGAAAGGGTGATGCAGTAAAGTAGCGTGAGTATTTCCCTCAGTTTTTGAGAACCAAGGTATCAATCCAGTAGGAGACCACGCGCGAGTCCCACGCACCTACCCAAACAAATAAGAACCTCGCAACCAACGCGATAAAGGGGTTGTCAATCCCTTCACGGTCACTTACGAGAGTGAGATCTGATAGATATGTTAAGATAATATTTTTGGTATTTTTATGATAAAGAATAAAAGTAAAGATTGCAAAAATAAACGGTGCCAGAAATAACTAAGTGTTGGAAGATTAATATGATGGAAGATAGACCCGGGGGCCATAGGTTTCACTAGTGGCTTCTCTCAAGATAGCATAAGTATTACGGTGGGTAAACGAATTACTGTCGAGCCATTGATAGAATTGAGCATAGTTATGAGAATATCTAGGTATGATCATGTATATAGGCATCATGTCCGTGACAAGTAGACCGAAACGATTCTACATCTACTACTATTACTCCACACATCGACTGCTATCCAGCATGCATCTAGAGTATTAAGTTCATAAGAACAGAGTAATGCTTTAAGTAAGATGACATGATGTAGAGGGATAAACTCATGCAATATGATATAAACCCCATCTTTTTATCCTCGATGGCAACAATACAATACGTGTCGTTTCCCTTTCTGTCACTGGGATCGAGCACCGCAAGATTGAACCCAAAGCTATGCACTTCTCCCATTGCAAGAAAGATCAATCTAGTAGGCCAAACCAAACTGATAATTCGAAGAGACTTGCAAAGATAACCAATCATACATAAAAGAATTCAGAGGAGATTCGAATATTGTTCATAGATAAACTTGATCATAAACCCACAATTCATTGGATCTCGACAAACACACCGCAAAAGAAGATTACATCGAATAGATCTCCTACAAGATCGAGGAGAACTTTGTATTGAGATCCAAAGAGAGAGAAGAAGCCATCTAGCTAATAACTATGGACCCGAAGGTCTGAGGTAAACTACTCACACATCATCGGAGAGGCTATGGTGTTGACGTAGAAGCCCTCCGTGATCAATGCCCCCTCCGGCGGAGCGCCGGAAAAGGCCCCAAGATGGGATCTCACGGGTATAGAAGGTTGTGGCGGTGGAAATAGGGTTTTGGCTCCGTATCTGATGTTTTCAGGGTACATGGGTATATATAGGAGGAAGAAGTACGTCGGTGGAGCAACGAGGGGCCCACGAGAGTGAAGGGCGCGCCTGGGGGCGGGGGTAGGCGCGCCCCCTGCCTCGTGCCTTCCTCGTTGATTACTTTACGTAGACTCCAAGTCCTCCGGATCACGTTTGTTCCGAAAATCACGTTCCCGAAGGTTTCATTCCGTTTGGACTCTGTTTGATATCCTTTTACTTCGAAACACTGAAATAGGCAAAAAAAACAACAATTTGGGCCGGGCCTCCGGTTAATAGGTTAGCCCCAAAAATAATATAAAAGTGTATAATAAAGCCCAATAAACAGCTAAAATAGAATATAATATAGCATGGAACAATCAAAAATTATAGATACGTTGGAGACGTATCACACCCCACCAGAATTTAGACGAGATTGAAGTCAGGTTCCGGCACATCTTCTTCGTGAGGTGAAAACAGCTCATAGTGAACGTTGGTGCAGCTTGTAGTCCAGATTTAACAAGTACCTCTCTTGCTTTCTTGGATAGGCCTTGCCCTTTCCATCCTGTAACTTTTTTCTTTGAGCTTTCAGTCACATATTTGAACGCCCCCTCTTTTGATCTCTCCTCCACCGTGGGTAATCCCAGGTAGCGTTCGCTTAAGGCCTCAGAATCAATCCCAATAGCCACCTTAAGAGAATCCTTTTGCTCCTGTTGGCAATCCTTGCCAAAGAAAATGGACAATTTTTGGAGATTGACCTTCTGTCCCAAGGCTTCCTCATATCGAACAAGGATATCCTTCAGCACCTGGAAATTATCAGTAGATCCTTGCAGGAACACTATATTGTCATCTGCAAACAGAAGGTGGGTCACTTGGGGGCCAGTACTCCCAAAAGACACACCCTTTAGCATGTTATCGACTTGAGCTTTCTTCAACATGGCTGAGAAACCCTCTGCGCAAAATAGAAATAGATAAGGAGACAGAGGGTCACCTTGACGAATTCCCCTCGAAGGAAAAAAGAGCCTCGACAGACCACCATTGAGCTTCACCATGAACTTTGTCGAGGTCACACATCTCATAATCATTGATATCCAAACAGGTGCGAAACCAAAACATTCCAACATCTTCTCCAAAAAAGTCGATTCAACCCTATCATATGCCTTCATCATGTCAAGTTTCACAACACACAATGGTTTTTTCCTCTTCCTCTTTCTGATCGCGTGCACACACTCATAAGCTACAAAAACATTATCCGTGATCAACCGTCCAGGCACAAACGCACTTTGCTCTTCAAATATCAGGATTGGCAAGATTCAGTATCATCACAATAACAGTAGCATTAAAAGCGTCTGGGCCGACTCACCTGGCAGAAAATCCTGAACCACAGTGCAAACCTCCTGCTTTACAAGCGACCAGTGTCGCTGGTAGAAAAGCGTCGGCAGACCATCCGGACCCGGCGCCTTCATTGGTCCCATTTGAAACAGCGCAGTCTCAATCTCCCCATCTGTTACCGGTGCCACCAATTTTAGGTTCATCTCTTCTCTGACCAAAGGAGAGATGTTTTCCAATAAATCTTGCACACCCGAAGACCCCTCCAAATTGAACAGACTCTCATAGAAAGTAGCTGCCATTTCCCTCATTTCTTCGTCCACCATACACTTGGTTCCATCTGGACGGATCAAAGCCCTCACCGTATTCTTCCTTTTCCTATGCGTGGCACGCCCCTAAAAATACTTTGTGTTCATATCTCCATCCGCAAGCCAATCCACTCTTGACCGCTGGCGTTGCAACACTTCCTCCCTGGCATAAACTTCTCTCCGTTGTTCTTCGATATCTTTAATCTTCGTGGTATAACCCGTCTGCAACACTCCGAACTTTGCATCCTGAAGATGTGCGTTAAGGTGCTTAATCTGTTTTCTAACTGAGCTAAACACCACACGCCCCCACGTCTGCATCCCTTGAGATAGCTTGCCAAATCTGTTACATGCTGCAGTTAATCCTTGCTCACCTGACGCCGCTCCAACCCACAGTTCGGCCACCATAGAATCATAGGTCTCGTGTCTTGTCCATGCCTCCTCGAATTTGAATTGTCTCCCGCCTAGTTGTCCTTGTAATGGAGTTGTCTCCAGTATATGGACAATCAGTGCAACATGGTCAGATTCCTCAGTAATGACATGATGTACATTGGTGTCCGGAAACATGGCCAAGAAATCATCAGTGCAAGTTCCCCGATCGAGGCGAACCTGAATATTCTCCGAGCCATGCCTTTTGTTATCCCACGTGAAAGGATATCCCAAGAAGACCAAGTCCGCGAGGCCGCAGTCGGCAAGACAGTCGTGAAAATCTTCCATTTGCAAAAAGCTTCTTGGATTACCTCCCACTTGTTCGAGTAAATAGCATAAAACTACTAGTTTACAGGCTTTGGTTCCAAAAAACTACCACTTTTTAATTTTTCTCAGAAAGCTACCGAACGCGCAGTCCGCTGTTTCAAAAAACCCAAACCCGCGGTGACTAGCGATTTAACCCGTTTTCTGATGGACCGGGCCCATCTGTCAGCCCACGTAGCCACGCGCGCTCACGGCGCAGCCGTTAACGGCCGTTAGCCGACCGGGTCCGGTCGGAACCAAAGTGGGCGGTCGGCCACACACTCTCTCACTCCCCCTCCTCCACCCCGCGGTGACCTAGGTGGGCGATGGCGGCGGTGCAGCCAAATGTCGTCGGCGGCGAGCTATTGAGGCAAGGCGGCACCGGCCAGGAGGGCGGTGGACACTCAGAGGTGGACAAATGGCTAGGCAGCTCGAGCTTCCCGGCGCAGTGGTCGCAGCAGCCATCACCGCCCGCAGCTCATGTGGATCCGGCGAGCTCAGATCCGGAAGTCCGCGCGGCTAGGGCAGTGGCGAAGCGCATCCACACTGATCCAGCAGGCGGCCACCATTGGGCGTCGTCCTTTGGTGGAGTGAGGTAAGCACTGGTCAATGTTTCTGGTTAGTTCAAATTAGTTCTGGTAACTATATGCCAAGCTTTAGTTAAAATTTCTGTGTGCTTTAGTTCAAATTAGAACTAGGGTTAGTAATTGTTTGTTCTTGGCATGCTACTGTAGAAGAAAGTGCATTTGGTTAGTTCATTTGGTCAGTGCATAGATGTTCTTGATATCTGAAGAAAGTTCAGTAATGTTCAGTGACTTAAAAAATAATTGTTTGTCAATTTAATCCTACAGCTTAGATGATGAGATTTGGGACTTGAGGCTACATTTTCAAGGAATAGATAATATGGAGAAAAAGTATTCAGTTTCCTCATATATCAGTTATCTGACCATATTAGCATTGGTTGAGTTGGAGGGCTATGGCATGGATGCATTTCTGACTTATGTAAAGGAAGAGGGAAAGGGGCTGGAGGGTGTGGAGGCCCTGGATAGTGAGGAGGCATTAGAGGAAATGCTTGACTTATTTGTTGATAAGAAGGTACTGAACATCAGTGTCAGAAAAGCTACTGATCCAAGCCCAGCTGATGAGGAACAGATCCCCATTGATCATGTTGGTGAACCTGTTGTTTACAGAGTTTCAAAAGAAGGTGTTCTGTACCCTGCCTCTAATGCTAGCTTGCCATCTTTAACCCCTGATGAGCCCTACATGAACACACAGCAAAGCAGCAATTTGAACAAGGGGAAAACAATTGTGGAAGAAGAAGATGTAGAAGAAGAAGCAGATGAAGAAGAAGAAGAAGTAGCAGAGGAAGAAGATGAACCAGAGGAAGAAGATGAAGTTGAAGATGACAAATCATCTTCAGATTTTGAGTTCTTTAGGGGTGATTACAGAGGGCAGAAAATTTCTTACAAAGCTTGGTGTAGGGGTGAAGATGAGGCTGGCACTGATACTGCAGAGCACTATTGTGCAGCTAACTCAGAACCTTCTGAGTTTTGGGAGGAAGAACCAATAGTTTCTGAAGATGAAGAAGTAGTGGATCCTGCTACTGTAACTACAAAAGCAGCCAAAAAGCTTAAGCCAGTTAGAAAACCTGGCCCAACTAGCAAGTCTCACAGTGAGCCTGAGCACAACAAGTTTGAAGATTATGTCCCTGAAGCTGATGAGTACTATTTTCCAGGTGATTTTGGCATAAGTGATGAAGAGGATGCACCAAGGCTGCCATCTGGAAGAAAGAGTAGGAAGAAGCAGAAGAAGGAGAGGAGATGGTATGATCCAAAAAGGCCTGATGCACATGAGCAGTTTTCAATGCATTTGTGCTTTGAAAATGTAGTTGAGTTCAGAGAAGCACTTAGAAATTTTCATGTGAGGACTCTTAGGAATTTTGAGTATCACAGAAATGAACCAACTAGGGTTATTGCTTGGTGCTCTGAGAGAAAACATGGTTGTGAGTTTTACATAGTTGCCTCCAAGATAGCTCATGAGGCAACTTTCAGTATCAAGAAGATGAACCTGGATCACACTTGTGGAGCAAGTGGAGAGAACACAAAGGTGACAGTCAATTGGGTTGCTAAGGTTTGTGAGGATACAGTCAGATCCAACCCTGGAGCTGGTGTTGACACAGTTATGTCATACACAAAGAAGAAGTTTGGTGTGCATGTGCCTAAAAGCTTGGCATATAGGGCAAGGAAGCAAGCAGTAGAGGTTGTGCAAGGAGATCACAAACTCCAGTATCACAGAATAAGGGACTACCTGCAGTGTGTGCTAGATACTAACCCTGGCAGTAGGTGCATAGTAACAACACATGAGGACCCACTTAACCCAGCTCCTACCCAAGGTTTCACTATATGTTTTACTGCTTGTTTGCATGCAAGGAGGGTTTTCTGAATGGATGCAGGCCATTTATAGGTAAGTATTCAGAAATTTATATGATTTGTAAACATTGATGTACTTAGGCACTCATGTTATCATGTTAGAAGGTCTGGATGGTTGCTTCATCAAGCTAAGCACTGGTCGGCAGATATTGGCAGCTACAGGGAGGGATGGCAACAATAACATCTTCCCAATAGCTTTTGGTGTTGTTGATAAGGAAGAGACAGACAGTTGGACATGGTTTCTCACACAGTTGAGAACAGTCATTGGAACTGGCAATAAGTTTGGCAAATACACAATTATGTCTGACAGGCAGAAGGTATTTTTCTGAACCTAGTGTTTACATTTGCCATGAGTAAAATGTTATTCAGTAGTAACACTTAAGATTACACTACATTGAACAGGGATTGTTGAATGCAATAGATGATGTATTCCCTGACTCTCCACAAAGGTTTTGTCTTAGACATATTTATGCCAATTTTCAATCTGCTGGTTTCAGAGGAGAGGAACTTAAGAAACATTTAGATCAGGCTGCCTATTCCTTTACCAAACATGGACATGATTTAGGCATGGAGAATTTGAAAAGAGAAAGTTTAGAAGCTTGGCAGTGGTTGTCACAGATACCAGAGCATACATGGGCTAGGTATAAAATGGACACTGTATGCAAAACAGACATGTTAGTAAACAACCTTAGTGAGGTTTTCAATAGAATGGTATTGGATGTTAGGAAGAAACCAATCAGGACTATGTTAGAGGGCATAAGAACAAAGCTGATGATTAAGTTTCAGAAGATCAGAGAGAAGACAGAGACATGCAGATGGGAAATCACACCTACTTATTCAGAGATTTTAGAAGAGGGGAAGAAGTGGACTAAATATTGTGAAGCATACATGGCAGGGCCAGGAATATGGCAGGTCACTAGTAGCTCTGAAAACACATATTGTGTTAATTTGAACAATGAGACCTGTGACTGTAGGAGGTGGGACATGACAGCTGTCCCCTATAGTCATGCCATTGCTGCAATGCAGAAAGTGAAGATACACCCTGAAGACTATGTTTCTGCTTTCTTCAAGAAACCCATGTATTGTGAAACATATAAGCACATAATATTCCCTATGCCAGGTCCTGACCATTGGCCTCATACACCTGGTGATGATATTTCTCCACCTGTTTTTAGAGAAAAGAAAGGTAAAAAACAAACTACCAGGAGGAAAGGCCTGTTTGAGGTGCCAGCTAAAAAGGATACTTCTAGGATTGGTACAGTGACATGCAGCAACTGCAAGAAGCAAGGGCACAGGATCAACAATTGTGGTGTCCCTTTGAAACCTAAGTTCCAGATGAGGCTGAACAAGCACCAGGTATGTCCATTCATTCCATTGTTACATTCATTGCATTGTTACATTCATTTCATTTGTAGGAAAATAGTTCTAACTAATATTGTTGTGTAGGAAAATAGAGCAAACTACTCTGAGGCTGGTTCTTCAATGGCTGCAACTGCACAAAGGCCACCAAGGGTACCTGCTGCCTCTGCACCTGCACCAACTCCTCCTCCAATAACAAGTGTGTCAACACAGACAGCTACTAGGTCAAGGAAAAGAGCAGCTCCAGCTACAACAGCAGTACCACCACCTCTCAAGAAGAGCAAGCCCAACACCTCTTCTTCAACACTAGTACCACCTCCCAAGAAGAAGAACACAACTATTTATGGCAATGGATCAAGGTCTTCTCCAACAAAGAACACAAGGTCATCAAGGTCTTCTCCAGCAAAGAACACCAGGTCAGCTGCTGCCAATAGAGCTGGCAATGGATCTTTCATTGCTCCTAGACAATCTGCTACAAGTGCTGTGCAGGATGGGTCAAAGAGGGTCAGGAAGCCATCTGGGAGGCTGAAAGATTACTTTTATGCAAGTGGTAACTAGCTGAAGTGGTTGAACTACTCTGTATGCAAGTGCACTGTTTGATTTGGTTTGTCATAACACTGCCTCACTAAGTACTTGATGCTGTACTATTTGATTTGGTTTGTAATATGGTACTTTATGTGGATTCTGCACTTGTCTGCAACTTCAATTCATCTGCAACTTTTATCTATATGTGGATTCAACACTTGATAAATTGATGGTGCTGCTGACCAAGTGCATACATTTATTCAGAAACATCCAAATGCATACATTTATTCAGAAACATCCAAATGTTACATAGATAGAAAGATAGTCTCATAGATTACATCCAAATCTCACAAATACTACCAAAACTATCTCTCAAATTGACTTACAGATAGCTATAAAGATAGATTAATCCAAATCTCACAAATATCAGTCATAGCGCTCAAAGAAACGGACCCACTTGGCCCTAGTTGCTGGATGAGGAGCCATGACTGCCCTCATCCTTGCCCACCTAATTATCTCCATGAATAACCTTCCCCTGCCGCCAGTGAAAACCAGCTCTAGTTCTTCATCATTGCACTTCTCCAGTACCTTGTCGGAGAGTCGGCGGTTGAACTCCTCTTGCTGCTCATCCTGGGCCGCCTCTAGTGCCCTCTGCCTGCGCCTCCTCCTCCTCCTCTGTGCTGCTGCTGCTGTCCTAACCTCCACAGCCTCCCCCTCTTCCTCTGTGACATCTCCCATGTCAGGATCCATCTGTGGTTTTCTTTTGGGTGGCGGCTGGTGGAGTAACTGGGAAAGGGTGGGGGTGGGGAGGGGTTTATATTGACAGATGGATGGGGTTGGGTTTAGCAGGCCTAGGGTTGCATTTGGTCAAATAGAAGTGGGCCAATAAGCCCAAATACCCACAGAAATAATATTAGTAGGCTAACAAATAACATATAAAAGATATAAGATCAAGTTGAACACTTAATAGCATACATTCTACATTTCCACAACTTAGTAGCATAAGAGATCCATTTGCACTACTTAATAGGTGATCCATTACAACTTAACAACATAGGAAATAAGGTTCTTGCACTAGGTTAAACTTCACATTCCCCCAAAATGTACACCCATAATCACTTGCAGTCATGCCAGGCCACATCCTTATATAAAGGCCTTTGGATGTACTTACTTCACCAAGATCAAGCTTCAAGACTCAAGGATGGCCTTGATTTGCTCTAACTTCTCCTTGCTGCCATACCCTTCTTTCAGCAGCTCAGCAACCACAAGCTCAAGCTTTGCCTTCTCCTTCTTAAGAACATCTCTGTCAACTTCAACAGCCTTCATAGCCTTCCTGGTGTTCTTGATGATATCAGCTTGGCTCTGCAAAATGCACCTCTGCTCTTTTGCAAGTTTGAGCTTTTCCATCTGCACCTCCAACATAGCTTTCTCCTCTAACTCCTTCTTCTTCTCAAGTTCTTCCTCCTCCACTTGTTTCTGGTACACCTTCTTGTCCACCCTACCATCCTGCCAATCAAACATCTTGGATACATCATCAACAAGCTTGGTGTACTCAATGCAAAGCTTGTCATTTTCAGTCCTAAGCTTGGCCAACTCCCTTTGATGTTCACTCTTAAGCCTGGCCAACTCCTTCTCAAACTTCTCCTTGTCCTGTACCCTTCCAAAGTTCTGCTCATGGAACATCTCCCATAGTTTGCACAAACATCTCTGAAGAACAGTTGGCCAAGGCCCATCAACCCACTCTACAACACCACAATTCACACCATTTTCCTGCATTTGTGAATGTGATAAGACTATGGCCCCACTCTACAACCTACTTCATAAACTTGAGATTTTCTAACTATGAATAACATAAATGAGATATGATAAGTTATTACAATGCCATGATTAAGTTACCAAAGTGACAAAAATACATATGTGACTGTCATATCAAACAAAATGCTGCATCATATCAAACATCACTGAACATCCATAACAGAAAACTTAATGGGCATCTAACCTGGACTGGGCAGCCATAGAAACGCCTTCCTGTTACAGGCCCTTCAAAAGCAACACGCTTAATAGGCCTCAGTTGGTGCAGAATGCACTTGGGATGAGCAAGCTCAAGTTGGCCACAGAAAAGGGGCTCCACAGTGGTGTCTGGTTCCTCCTGCAACCATAATAACCAACAAACACTGGTTTCAATCTCCACTCAATACCAGAATCAACAAGCACTGTTCTTTAAACCTGATCACTAAAAAATCTCCAAATCAGCATGAACCCTAACACTGTACAGAGATGAACCCTAGGTTACCTCAATCCTACAATCAAACCCCACCCTCACTAATCAAGAACAGTATCACACACACAACAACAACACTACACTCAGCAACATCCATGGCTAGAGCCTAGGGCTACTAGCACCTAACCCTAACCCTAACCCTAGGTGGCAAAGAACTTACCATAAGTCCCATGTCCATGCTAACAACCTCGCACTCCTCCTCCGAGCTGGTTTCCTCGTCGTTCCAGGAAGGCATTGCGGCAAGGAGGTCGACGGCCACCGGCCTCGAAGACGGCGAGCGGCGGCGAGCTCGTACTGGAGCAGAGGAGTGAGAGCAGGGGAGTGAGAGCAGGGGAGTGAGCGAGCGAGCACGAGAGCGCCCGACCGACCGAGCGGTTATTTAACCCAGTTTCGACCGGGCCGGTCGGCTAACGGCCGTTAACGGCCGCGCCGTGAGCGCGCGTGGCCACGTGGACTGACAGATGGGCCCGGTCCGTCAGAAAACGGGTTAAATCGCTAGTCACCGCGGGTTTGGGTTTTTTGAAACAGCGGACCGCGCGTTCGGTAGCTTTCTGAGAAAAATTAAAAAGTGGTAGTTTTTTGGAACCAAAGCCTGTAAACTAGTAGTTTTATGCTATTTACTCCACTTGTTCAGACTGAAACAAAGCTTCGTTGAAGTCTCCAACACATAGCCATGGTAACTCACTCTGTCGTTTTAGATACCTGATTGCGTCCCAAGACTTTTTCCTTTGGTCAGTATCAGGCTCACCATAGAATCCAGTGATGCTATAGGTCTTGCCCTTCCACACAATATCTGCATCCAAAAAATATTGACACCATGGTCTCACATTTACTTGCAAATGATCTCTCGACCACAATGCTAATCCACCACTTTTCCCTTGACGGTCCACCGCCACCCCACATCTAAACTCCAAACTCCACTTAAGCTTTTCCATTTCTCTCGCCTTCTTTTTAATTTCACTCAGAAAAACCACCACTGGGTTGTGGGACCTAATCAGGTC
Organism: Triticum aestivum; assembly: GCF_018294505.1. Taxonomy (NCBI): domain Eukaryota; kingdom Viridiplantae; phylum Streptophyta; class Magnoliopsida; order Poales; family Poaceae; genus Triticum; species Triticum aestivum. Next base: position 528,130,768 of record NC_057814.1, on the reverse strand, counting down.
GCGGAGTTCGCCTACTGTCGAGTCCAACCCCAGTCCTTGACAGTTCCAGGCCAAAAGATTCATCTCTCCCGGCGGCCCTGCTCGTCAGGGTCCACCGATCTATCAAAGTTATCCGAGATGCGATCAAACACTATCGACGTCTTACGTCGAGTATCGCGAATGAAAGCATCATGCCCACCATGCTTGTCCAAGTCACCCTTTGCTACCCACATTTGCCTCGGCCTTATTTTCCTGCCCTCATAAACTTCTCGATCTCTATGGCCGCTGCAATGATCGTAGTTGGTGTCTGTCTAGGTTTCTTCACATAGTAACCTTTTCGTCTCCCTTGATAGCCCTGCATAATGGGTTCCATTTGTGGGCCATCACGCCCGGTTCCACCTGCATGTCGCCCAATAGGACCCCCAACATTGCTTTTTTCCTTTCCTATCCCATGGAATATCGCGAGCAAACCCACCCTCTCTCGGGGGATTCTTGTCAATCAGTTTATCCCTCAGGTCCTGCTCTCTCTTCTGCTCCAAACCATGCCTCTAGTCATACTCACGCCCCGTGTTGGGAGCCATTCTATCTCTCCTAGGACTATTTATCTCATCATCACGCAGCTTACTCTGTCCGCCAGTGCAGTTTTCAGCTGTCTGAGAAAATGCAGAATTTCGGTTCCTCTTGGTTGGGATGTCCCTGACCCGAGCATGATCCAATCGCTGCTTGTGCCTAAAAGCATCACTAGTCTGCAAGCTACTATGGCTATTTTTGCTACTTGTCGCCCCCCTTAGATCCATCCTTATTCCCTGTCCTGCCCGGAGAAGCACGTAGCCATTCTCCCCATTGCAACGAGGAGTCCACTGGTGGCTCACACACAACACCAACATGCACCAACCTCCCACAGTCAAAGCAAAAGTGGGGTTCTCATAGTGAAAATCAAACCAGGTGCGTTGGAGGTCGTCCTTCGATTTTTTCAAATAGAAACCTCTGACCAATGGCTCAAAAACATTGACCTTGGCCCTGACCCTTAGCTGATTGCTCTTGCGTATCCATCCTTACCCACATCAACCTTTACCACTTCCCCGAGCCAGTTTCCCAGAGCTCTCCCAAAAACCTCCGTTCTTTTATCCGGCGGCAGATCCGTAACTCGAACCCATATATCCACATTTTCAAAAATCATCTCCGAGGGTCTAGTTTTACCTTCATATTCCTTCATGATAAGCACACTGAAATCAAATTGCCACGGACTGCTGTTCACGACATGATTGAAGTCACCCTCGCTTCCAAAGTGCACAACAAATATGTTGGATCCCATATCTCTGAATTGCGCTTCTCGCTGGAGGCCCCAGGCTCGAGTCATGGTCCTCTCTAGCGCAGTCTTGTTAAAGGGGCGGTTGGAGCAAACCTTGCCTACAGCCGACCATCTCGAACACTTTGGCATCTCCGATTCTGCATCATCAAAAACAAGACCTTCCGCCTCCTTGTCCATAAGCACCATCCCACCCAACCGTGCAGACAAACTCGACGCTGGATCTAGGGTTTTGCTTTCCACCGGTGATTTTGACGATCCCCGGCTGCCGCGTCGCCGGGGTAGCCGCCGTCGCCCGCGGGGTAGTCACCTTGTCCTTCACGAATCTGGACACCTTGCCATCCACTGTCCCCGCCATGAGCCTAGCCCACCGCAGGGAGACAAGGACTTCCGGCCTGCGACTAGGTTTGCGCCGCCGTCCCCCTTGCCCCAGCCAGATTCAAAACCACCCCCGTGAAGCAGGAACCCTAAGGCCAACTCCACCGCGCGACCCCAAACGGACGTCCGGTTTGGCCGAATTTTGTCCCTTTGGGGCGGCAATGGGTTCGCCCATGTCCGCGTTTGTCCGATGGGTCGTGGGTGTGTCCAACGCGCGGCCGCACCCCAAAACATGTCCGGGGTGGACGTGAATAAAAAAAATATAAACTAGAATGAAATGACTAAAAAAGTAAATAAACGCATTTAAAAAACATAAAACATATATAGGGGTCACGGCCACAAAACGGCCCAGTTTCTCAGTCCACTTAAATGGCCCAGTTTCATAATTAACATAAAAACAAAATAAAAAATGCCTCCCGCGCGCTCCTGCCGCGCCCGTCGATGCCGTGGCCGTCGTCGTCTTCACTGGCCGTCGGTGTCGTCGTCGTCGCTGACGAGGTCGACGTAGGCCAGCGACGTCTAGAGGTGGGCCGGCGGTGCGTGGTAGACGGGGGCGGGCTGGACGGCGGGAGGTGCCTGCACCACCTCCTCCCGTGGCGACGCCTCCCGCTCCGGTGACCGCGGCGGCGTGGGGTGAGGGAGTCCTGGATTAGGGGGTCCTCGGACAGCCGGACTATATACTTTGGCCGGACTGTTGGACTATGAAGATACAAGGTTGAAGACTTCGTCCCGTGTTCGGGTGGGACTCTCCTTTGCGTGAAAGGGAAGCTTGGCAATTCGGATATGTAGATCTCCTCCCTTGTAACCGACTCCGTGTAACCCTAGCCCCCTCCGGTGTCTATACAAACCGGAGGGTTTAGTCCGTATTACAACAACAATCATAATCATAGGCTAGTTCTAGGGTTTAGCCTCTACGATCTCGTGGTAGATCAACTCTTGTAATACTCATATCATCAAGATCTATCAAGCAGGAAGTAGGGTATTACCTCCATCGAGAGGGCCCGAACCTGGGTAAACATTGTGTCCCCCGCCTCCTGTTACCATCCGCCTTAGACGCACAGTTCGGGACCCCCTACCCGAGATCCGCCGGTTTTGACACCGACATTGGTGCTCTCGTTGAGAGTTCCACTGTGCCGTCATGATAAAGGCTTGATGGCTCCTTCGATCATTGGCAACGATGCGATCCAGGGTGAGGTTTTTCTCCCCGGACAGATCTTCGTATTCGGCGCCTTCGTACTGCAGGCCAACTCGCTTGGCCATCTAGAGCAGATCGAGAGCTACGCCCCTGGCCATCAGGTCAGGTTTGGAAGCTTGAACTATACTGCCGACATACGTGGAGACATGATCTTCGACGGATTCGGGCCCATGTCAGGTGCGCCGCACAGTCACGACGAGCATGACCTAGCTCTGCCGTCGGACGGTGTTCGGGAGATCACACATGTGGCTACTCCGACCCTCAATCCGGAGCAGATCGTGCCGTCCAAGGATGGGTGGATAGACCCCGCCACGGAGGCCGCGCACTCAGCGGCGATAGAGCCGAATACTGACTTCACCTCCTATGAGACCTGTGTTGCCGGACCCTTGGATTCGTCCCCGGCCACGGGCTCCGAACCGCCTGCGTCCGTGCCTATCGAATCTGATTGGGCACCGATCATGGAGTTTTCCTCCGTGGACATCTTTCAGCACTCGCCCCTGGGCGACGTGCTAAATTCATTAAGGTCTCTCTCCTTGTCAGGAGGCCCTTGGACGAACTATGTCCGACTTGAGTGGGAAGCAGACGACGAAGAAATTCGTTCCCCACCCACCACCCACTTAATAGCCACTGTCGACGACTTAACCGACATGCTCGATTTCGGCTCCGAAGACATCGACGGTATGGACGACGATGCGGGAGAAGAACAGGAACCACCGCCCATAGGGCGCTGGACTGCCACCTCATCATATGATATATACATGGTGGACACCCCCAAAGAAAGCGATGGCAATAAGGCAACGAAGGATAATCCCCCCGAGAAGCAATCTAAGCACCGGCGTCATCGGCGCCGCTCTAACCCCCGCCATAGCAAAAGCAGCGATACCGGCACAAGAGACAATAACGCTGCGGATAGTGCCGAAGACGAAGATAATCCCCTCCAGCCAGGTTTCGAGCAGGAGGATGGGCAAGCTAGCCCTAAGGAACAGGTAGCAGACGGAGAATCAGAGGATGACAATTACGTGCCCCTCTTGTTGAGGATATAAACCTTAGAGTCACCCACCAGGAGGGGCCGGGTTACTCATAATGGTCATCGCCTGAAGCCCGGCGCCAAGCTTGGAGACGGTGGGCCAAAGATGGGCTTAAGACCCGGAGATGGCTTAAGGCCCGTAGTTACAACCGCCATTATGATAGAACTTGTAGTGTAAGGCAAGGATAGTTGAGAGTCCGAGCCGGACACTCTTATGAGCCGGACGAGACTCTGATAGCCGCTGGGCGTCAGCCTCTCTATATAAAGGGACGACCCGGCGGCGGTTTAGGGACAGGAAAGATCTCATCGAGAGCCAAGCATAGCAGTTAAGCTCCCTGGTCAGCGAAACCCTAATCAATACCACCTCAACTGGACGTAGGCTTTTATCTTCACCGTAAGGGGCCGAACCAGTATAATCTTCGTGTTCCTTGTCCCGTTTAACCCCTTCAAGCTTCCTAGCTGCGATGGCTCCACGACTAAGTCCTAGCTCGAGGACATCTGCCGTGACAATTCCACGACAGTTGGCGCCCACCGTGGGGCCAGCGCACGGTGGATTTGAGTTCTTGAAGGGCAGCTTCGAAGGGCTCAAGGGATACGCTGTGGGCCGGATGACCAAGAGTCATCGCGGCAAGCTCTACATCGACGATGCAAACTGGGGCCCCAACGCCGGCTCAGTGGAGTACGGGTACCGGGTCCCCTTCGGCGGAATTCATGTCTTTATTGGCAAGATTGGTGAGCCGGGCCCCGAGCCGGATCTTTGCGCAGATCTCATCGAGACGGCTCAGCGTGCACGACCCGTCCGGGCCCTGCCTGCCTTGAGGCATGCTTTTGTGGGATGTGTCCATGGAGGGATCTCTGATGGATCTGGTGATGAGACGGCCGCCGGCTCTGACGGCGAGTCTACCACAGATGAGTCAAACTCGTTGTATCAACTTCAAGATGGCAGGCTCAGGGGCTGTTCTGATGGTGACAGTATTCCGGACCCTTTTGAGCCACCGAGCCGGGTTGGAATCTTCATCGCCGGTGCACAGCCTGTTCAAAACCCTGCGGCCGGGTCAGGAAATCCTGTGCCCTCGCCGGCTCAGGTGCTGATGGATCTCACGAACAAGATGACGGCCCTGTTGACCGCCACGGTTGACCCGGCGGATCAAGCTCAGCATGACGCGGAGATGGCACAGTTAAAATTAGATCTAGTGAAAGCCAAGGAGGATCTGGCAGCGGAAGGGATCAGGATGGCTGCGGAGAGGGCGACTCTCGACGCCCAGACTCAGCTGATTCAGGCGCAATCCTTCCGGCTCACGATGGATCAGAACGCGTCCAATGAGGTCATGAGAAGGAGGCATCAAAAGGCCCAATCTCGACACCCTCCGGTCTACGATCCTCGAAACCTCTTCAACACGCCAGGTGCAGGGTCTAGTAACCCGCCGGGGGTCATAGTGCCCGGGTCTGGGACCCCTGTTCAGCCACAAGTGATGGGGCCTCCCCGAGTGAACCCTGCCCCGCCTCAGTACGTGCCAATACCACCGGGTCATTATGCTAACCCGCTGGAGAACATGGTCACCGCAGCAGCACGGCTGGCGGCTCTCCCAATTGACGGCGACTCTCCAACAGCTGTTGAAACCTGCCGGGTCAGGGAACTCCTTCAAACAGCGCTGGCACAGCAGGAGGCGTATTCTTACAGCCGGGACAGGATCCACTCAACCCCTCGTCCAGGCCGGAGTCCGAGTTACAGCAGACACATGGTCTCTGCGACCGGCTCAAGTAATGTCCGACGCCATGACCCGCCCCCTGGCCATGGCCCAGCTCATAACGGAGTCTTTCACGCAGCGGACCAAGACAGAGCGCGACAAGAGGCGGAGCAGGCGCCTCAGTTGACGGCTTACCAGACACCCCCGGCTTATCCGACGACTTCCGTCGACGTGGGTATCCCTACAAAAACTGGAGGTGTCCCTTGTTTAGTGCCGGCTCTCCGCAATGAACGTCTACCCAAGGACTTCAAAGGGCCTAGGAAAGTGCCTAATTACACGGCGGATTTACAGCCCGGAGCTTGGATCGAGAGTTATGAGATGGCCATGGAATTGCTGGAGGTCAGCGAAGCGGCAATGGCCAAGTACTTCACCATGATGTTAGATGGGACTGCCCGCACTTGGTTGAAAGGGCTACCACCGAATTCCATCGGGTCGTGGGCTGAGCTGAAAGCCTGGTTCATCCAAAACTTCAAAGATACCTGTAGGCAGTCTATGTCAATTGTGGATTTGACTAACTGTAAACAGCAGGAGGGTGAGTCTACGACACATTGGGTTCGCCGGGTAAAGGAGATAATACATTCATCTAATAAGATGGATGACGGCTCTGCAGTCTTAATGTTGGAGCAGAATTGTCGTTTCCTGCCCCTGAAGATGAAACTCGGACGGCTTAAGCGCGACTGCAATGATATGGGTACGCTGATGGCGGCTCTCGTCAAGTATGCCGACTCTGATAGTACCAAGGACCCCGCTTCAGATGATGAAAGGACAGGGAAGGGAAAGAAGAACGACAATGGTAAGGGTCCTCGGCATAACCCGGGGAAGCAAGGAGGTGGCAAGCGTAAGGCCGACGGCAGCCTAGAGTTCGTGGCCAACGCCAGCTCACAGGGTAATAACCAGCGACGCAAGGGGAGGCCACCTCCCCGAGCCAGCGGGTCAGGCCCGACGCTGGAGCAGCTGTTGAATGAGCCTTGTCCAAGGCACGGCTCTAGGGAGAAGCCGGCTACTCATTTGTGGAAGGATTGCGCAATCATGAAAGCCTTTAAGAATTCCAATGCCTTTAATGGCAACCATGGCCCGGGCGGCGGCTCAGGCGCTGGCGGTTTTCATGGCCCGGGCGGCGGCTCAAATTCTAATCCTCAGAACGGTCAGGGGGGCTTTAATCAGCAGTCTGGCCAGGGCCATCAACAGCAGCAGGGGGGTTATCAGACCAATCCAAAGCAGCTTAATGGTGGACAGTATCACGTATTTACCACCAGTCTGTGTAAGCGAGATCAGAAGCTTCATAAGAGGGCTGTGAATGCTGTTGAGCCGGCGGTTCCACGCTATTTAAGATGGTCTGAGCAGCCTATTGTGTGGAGTAGGGAGGATCACCCCCTCCGGGTTGATAATCCGGGTCACTTGGCCTTGGTGGTGGCTCCTCAGGTGGGAGGATATAAGTTCACTAAGGTGCTCATGGATGGAGGCAGCAGTATCAACATCCTCTATTATGAGACTTTCCGTCGTATGGGGTTGATTGATAAGAACCTCAGCCAGTCAAACACTATTTTCCATGGTGTGGTGCCTGGTAAGTTGGCTTATCCAGTTGGCAAGATCGAGTTGGAAGTGGCCTTTGGAGACGAGTACAACTACAGGGTGGAAAAATTGACCTTTGAGGTGGTCAAGATAAGAAGTCCGTATCATGCCATATTTGGGTGGTCGGCTTACGCCAAGTTCATGGCTCGGCCGTGTTACGTGTATTTACAGCTCAAGATGCCGGGTCACAATGGGACCATTACGGTTCACGGCAGCCGGAGGGTGGCTTTGGAGTGTGAGGAAGGCGATGCAGCTTATGCAGAGTCTGTTTGTGCAACAGAGGAGTTAAAATTTTACAAGGACAATGTTGACCCAACAGATATGACCTCTCTGAAGAAGCCGACTACGGAGCATGAGCCGGCAATGAAATTTAAGTCGGCTGATGAGACTAAACTTGTTGATTTCGTTCCAGGTGATTCATCTCAGCAGTTTAGCATCAGTGCCAATCTGGATCCAAAATAGGAAAGCGCGCTCATCGAGTTCATCCATGAGAATAGGGACAGTTTCGCATGGAAACCTTCTGACATGCCAGGTGTACCTAGAGAACTCGCTGAGCACACTCTCAATGTTGATCCGAAATTTAAGCCGGTCAGGCAATTCCTTCGGCGGTTTAATGAAGAGAGGCGAAAAGCCATTGGTGAAGAGGTGGCCCGGCTCTTGGCGGCCGGGTTTATTGTTGAAGTCTTTCACCCAGAGTGGTTAGCTAACCCGGTGCTCGTGCTCAAGAAGAACGGCACCTGGCGGATGTGTGTGTACTACACGGACTTAAGCAAGGCATGTCCGGCTGATCCTTTTGCGCTTCCCCGTATTGATGAAATCATTGATGCTACGGCGGGTTGCGAGCGCTTAAGTTTCTTGGATGCTTATTCTGGATACCATCAGATTAAAATGGCAGTTAAGGACCAGGAGAAGACGGCGTTCGTCACTCCCTTTGGAGCCTTCTGCTATGTGTCTATGCCTTTTGGGCTCAAGAGTGCACAGGCGACTTATCAGCGTTGCGTGCAGAACTGTCTTCATAACCAGATTGAGCGCAACGTTCATGCTTATGTGGATGATATTGTGGTTAAGTCCAGGGAAGAGAAAACCTTGATAGACGATCTGAGGGAAACCTTTGATAATCTCCGGGTCTACAAGATGATGCTTAACCCGGCCAAGTGTGTTTTTGGTGTTCCTGCAGGCAAGCTCTTGGGTTTCTTGGTTTCTAACAGAGGTATTGAAGCTAACCCGGAGAAGATCAAGGCAATCACCTCTTTGGCTAAGCCGGCATGTATAAACGACGTCCAGCGCCTGGCGGGTCGTATCGCTGCTTTAAGCCGGTTTATAAGCCGCTTGGGTGAGAAGGCCATGCCATTGTACCAGTTGATGAAGAAAACTGATAACTTTGTCTGGAATGATGCTGCTAATACTGCTTTTGAGGATTTGAAGAGACAGCTGGCTGAGCCCCCGGTCCTTGCTGCTCCGGTTGACAAGGAGCCTTTATTGCTGTATGTAGCTGCTAACACACGGGCCGTCAGTGTGGCTGTGGTGGTGGAACGCAAGGAAGAGGGCAAGGAGCATCTGGTTTAGCGGCCGGTTTATTACATCAGTGTAGTGCTCATCGAGTCCAAACAGCGGTATCCACATTGGCAGAAGCTTGTTTACGGTGTGTTCATGGCAAGCCGGAAGCTTAAGCATTACTTCCAGGGTCACCCTATCACTGTGGTTAGTTCTGCTCCCCTTGGAGATATCATCCAGAACAGAGAAGCTACAGGAAGAGTGGCTAAGTAGGCTATAGAGCTCGGGCCTCATGGTCTGAAGTACGTACCACGCACTGCGGTTAAATCTCAAGCCTTGGTGGATTTCATCAACGATTGGACAGAGTTACAAGTGCCCGAAGAAAAGCCGGATAACACATATTGGACTATTCACTTCGATGGGTCCAGGCAATTGGAGGGCTCGGGGGCTGGAGTTGTATTGGCTTCCCCTAAAGGTGACAAGCTCCATTACGTGCTACGGTTGATGTTTCCTTGCACTAACAATGCGGCTGAGTACGAGGCCTTGCTCCATGGTCTTCGGATGGCTAAGGAGATGAGCTTGAGCCGGGTAAGATGCTTCGGCGACTCGGACTTAGTGGCTCAACAAGTATCGGGCAAGTGGGATTCCAAGGACCCTCTTATGGCGGCTTATCGCCGTGAAGTTAATGCCATTGCTGGACACTTTCAGGGTTACCAAGTAGAGCACATCGATCGCAGGAAGAACGAGGCGGCTGATGCTTTAAGCCGGCTGGGCTCTCAGCGACCGGTGCCGCCTAATACTCTCCTGGATGTCTTGCATAACCCTTCTGTCAAGTTGCCTACAGAGGAAGACTTGGCTGTCCCTGACCCGGAGGCACAATTGGTGGCGGCTCTCCACATCATCCCGGACTGGACAGTGCCCTATCTGGCTTACATGACCCGGGGAGATTTGCCTGAGGATGAAACTTTGGCCAGACAAATAACCCGGCGGTCTAAGTCAATGGTTGTTATCAACGGTGAGTTGCATCGCCGCAGTGTTACGGGAGCGTTCCAGCGTTGTGTCTCCCCTGAGGAAGGCCAAGAGATCTTGCGTGAGATTCATGAAGGGGATTGTGGCCATCATGCTGGCTCAAAATCCCTTGTGGCCAAAGCTTTTCGTCATGGCTTTTATTGGCTGACGGCTCATGCTGATGCGGAGGGCTTGGTCAGTAAATGTGATGGTTGCCAAAGGTTCTCATGACGGGCTCATGTGCCGGCTCAGGAGCTGAGGATGATACCAATCACTTGGCCGTTTGCAGTCTGGGGGCTTGATATGGTTGGGCCTTTTAAAAGGTCCAAGGATAAGAAGACCCACCTCTTGGTGGCAGTTGACAAGTTCACAAAGTGGGTTGAAGCAGAGCCAGTTAGCAAGTGTGACGCGGCCACGGCGGTTCAATTCATGAAAAAGGTGATATTTCGCTTTGGCTTTCCACACAGCATTATAACTGACAATGGTACCAATCTGTCCAAGGGCGCCATGGAGGAGTTTTGTCAACGAGAGCATATTCGACTTGATGTTTCATCAGTGGCTCATCCTCAATCCAATGGTCAAGCTGAGAGAGCTAATCAGGAGATCTTGAAGGGCATTAAGCCCCGTCTTTTTGGTCCCTTTGCAACGGACGCCGGGTTGTTGGGTGGAGGAGTTACCCTCCGTGTTATGGAGCATCAATACTACTCCTAACAGGTCTACGGGTTACACGCCTTTCTTCATGGTTTATGGAGCAGAAGCAGTCCTCCCCAGTGACATCTGTCATGACTCGCCTCGAGTGGCGGCTTATGTTGAGGCGGATAATGAACAGGCGCGCCAAGATGCTCTTGACTTGTTGGACGAACAGCGTGACATGGCCGCAGCTCGTTCAGCGATTTACCAACAAGACCTGCGCCGTTATCACAGTCGCCGGGTTAAGTCCCGGGTCTTCTAGGAAGGTGACCTGGTGCTCCGGCTCATCCAAGATCAAACAGATGCGCACAAGCTATCCCCGCCTTGGGAAGGACCCTTTGTAGTCAGCAAGAACTTGCACAACGGGTCATATTACCTCATTGACATTCGGGAGCACAAAGATTCACGCAAGTCGGAGGAGGAGACCCGTCGGCCGTGGAACATAGCTCAGCTTCGGCCTTATTACACTTGAGCCACCGGCTCTCGTAATATACATATTTCTATAAGCCATGTATATATTATGATAAGCAATAAAGCAGGGCCTCTGTCCTTTTTCTCCTCCAAAGGTAAATGTGTTGTTTCCATTACAAGATCACATGGTAACTTGGAGGTGGATCCGGCTTATGATCGTATTCGAATCTAGCCGTACGTAATATAGTCACTTGGGGGCTTCCTGTTCAAACATAGGTCATATTCGAACCAAAGAGAACATAGTTGTCGATACCCATTTGATTGGCAAAGTGCCGAGCTCATTAGGGAGTTTTCCTTGATCATATTTGAATCATGGCTCAACCCCCTTTGGGAACCGACGTGGATCGTATTCGAATCAGCGTCGTTAAACAATTCTCAAGGTCATTTGGGGGCTTCCTGTTCAAACATGGGTCATATTCGAACCCAAGAGAACATAGCTGTCGGTACCCTCTTGATTGGCATCGCCAAACCCACTGGGGGCTATGTGATCGCATTCAAATCTTAGCTTAACCCCTTTGGGACGGGTCTCTGGTCGTATTCGAACCGGAAGCCCCTAAGTTTTGATTTTTCGGCTTACAACAAGTTCTTCTGGTTGTATCAACAGTGTACATGGCAGTTCTTATTCCGCCGACTTAACTTTGATTCACAAGGTTAGTTACACGCAATCAGTATTATAAAGACAGGAAAACCGGAGTTGAGGTACCAACCTTATTATCCGGGTTATACAAACCGGAAGCGGACTTGAAGGCCTGTAAGTATGTTATTACGGTTATATCAAGGATTTAATTGAGGACCGGTCTTGGGTGACTTAGATTCATATTCCAGGTTATATATATGAGACGATGATTTCTCAGTATGGTAAACCGCCAGGAGACTTGTGATTTGTTTTTCTGTGCAGGATAGTTAAAGACAACTATTTGAGCTTAAGGAAAATGAATGATCAATTATGACCCGGAAGAATATAAGGAAGCCACTTCAAATGGAGTTAAGCATTCAATAGGTGCACGATGGCACGACAAAGTTAAAATATTGATCCTACTCTATTACAAGACTCTCCGAGTCCAAAAGATGAGGCATTGTTTTAAAGATGTAGTCATAAGCCGCCTACAAGTTAAGATACTTGTCGAGTTGAAGCTTCCGGCTCATCCCTCTCCGCTCCTCCGGCTGTTCCCAAGACCTGGAAGGTTGACGATTTCCAGTCAATGCCGCTCAAAGCTTCAAACTGAGCTTCCTCGTCAATTAACCCGGCCGGGTTAATGTCCGGGGCAAAGGTGTGCTTACGAGTCGGCGGGACTAAGCTGATGGCTTCATAACGCGGAGTGGGGATCCTCTAATTCTCTGCATCGTAGCCCGGCTGGTACTTGGTCAGATCAGTGTCATTCCCAATCAGGGTGGCCACCGGGCGCACGATCTTCACACAAGCAGCAAAGTCCTTTTGGTCGAAAGGGGTGCCGTCTTCCTTCAAGCTGGGGTAGCCAAGGGCAATGTCCGCCGGGTCTAGCTTTGGAAGGAAAGCCTTGGCCCGGCTCAGAGCAGCTATGGCTCCGGCTCTTGCAGAGGCCCGTCGCAGCTCTTGAACACGCTGAGGAAGAACGGCCAGCCGGCGAAGTACTTCCGCCAGGTGAGTCGGAACCTCATTGGATAGGGCCACCACGGCCAAGGCGCGCTGTGACCCGGTGTAGAGTTGCTCCACCAGGGTGTACACGGCCTTCAGCTTGGTCAGCACGCTCTGATTGAGGTTGGCGCTTCTGGGGCCTGTTTAACAGAGTAAGATAAGCCGCTGGCAATGATGGGAGTTATGAGACATCAAGATTATAGACTTGACGAGAGCCGGTGGAATGACTTACCGAAGATTGCGGCGACCGTCTGTGACACGTGGCGTTTTAAGCCGGAGAGTTCGGCGGTTCTCTCCGACAGAGCCTTCTCCGCCTGTTCAGCCCGATTCACCACAGTAGCTTTCTCTTTGGCCCAAGTTTTCCTTTCAGCTTCAAAGTTCTTCTTCAGCTTCTCTTGAGCAGCAATACTAGACTCAAATTTGGCGTTGGCCTTCCGGGTCTCAGTTTCCTGAGTCTTCAGGCGGCTCTTCAGCTCAGAGATATCAGTTTCAAATTTTTTGCAAGCGGCCTGCACAATTTCCGGGTTATAGCCTGAACAATTATTATGCGATTTTAAACTCCCAAGCACTTTCCAAGCAAAGACACTTGGCACTTGGGGGCTAATGCATGTTGAAAGTTTCCATCTACAAATTACCGGTTCATGGAAGTAAGCCGGAACTTACGTCTACAACATATTCTATCATAAGTAGTAGACTTGGGGGCTAGAGTATGGTAAAGATAACTATGCGGTAAGCAATAGAGTGGTACCTCAGACTTCTGTTGTATCTGATTCACCATGTCGATCTCCAAATCCCGGCTCTTGTGCACCTGACTAACATAGCCGGAGACGATCTCTCCGATGCTCAAGTGAGCATAGTTGATGAGGTCCAGATTGGCCCGGCGGCGCTCTAGCAACTCTTCCTTGGCGGAGCACTTGGCCAGCGCAGTAGGTCTACCCGGCTCAACAAACTCCGTCCGGGTGATTACCACGTCCGGGTCATCGGCCGGCTGAGCCGGGCTGGAGGTCTCCGGGTTAGCAGAAGTCTCTGCGATTGGCTTGTCGGATGGAGCGGTGGCTTCAGGAGCAGAGGCAACTGGTGGTTCTTGAGCTGCAACCTCTGGCTCAGGCAAGTCTGGCTCTTCGACCGGCTTGTTCTTCTTCGCCCTCTTGCTGAGCTTTGCCTGGGCACTGAAAGGACAAAAAGGTTAGTACAAAAGTATGAGTAAAGATAAGCACAACAAGAGAGGATCATCATCACCCGGGTACGGTCTTGAAAGCCGGAAGGTTCGATTGCATAGAGTCGCCAGAGGAGGGTGAAGTTTCCTGATAATTCGAATCGGAAGAATTGAGCGGTTGACGTATAACACCCGCCAAAGGATGAAAAGGATATAAGTTGGAGATAACCTCGGTCCGGCGCTTCCTTGACGCCTCAGGTAAACCGGAGGAGAGATCAGCATCCTTGTTGGTCCGGGTGTGCCGCCGGCTCTCATGAATCTATTGCTTCAAAAGAAATTGAGGATCTTGATAAGCTAAAGGATGTGAAAATCTTACTTTCCGGGTTACTCTTCGGACTTTCAGCCTTGGCAAGGACTCCGAGTCGGAGGAAAGTGTCATTACCTCACCGGGTTATTTGCTCCGGTGTCATCCTGTTGATGAACAATATTGATAAGGTGGACAGAAATAAACAAGAAATACAACAAGAGCTTGCAGGTGCAGGGGTTACCTCTGACTCGGAGCTGTCGCTTAGTTGGAGCAGATCTGAAGCAGTAGGCCTGCTTCCCTTCTTGCGGGGAGCGGCTCTCCTAGCAGCTTTCTTAGCCTTCCTGGCCTTCTTGGCCGCCTCATGGTCATACTTGACCTTCCAGAATTTATCATCAGCCTGAAAAAATACAATGAAGATTTCTTAAGGTTCAGAGGAAAACTATCTAAAGGAGAAAATAAGATGTTTAGATCAGCGGCTTACCGCTGGAGCCGGGTTGGTCTTGCAGAAGGGGCTTAAGCCGGTCCTCCCGCAGTCTGCCAGGCTCTCATTCAAGAGGGCCTTGGTCATGTCTTCAGCAACGTCTTCAGGAAGATCGTTGCGGCTGTGTCACAGGGGGTCATCTTTCCGGCCTGTGTATTCACACATTAAGCCGGGGCGGCGGCTCAAGGGGATCACCCGCCACGAGATCCAGACCCGGACCAGATCAATTCCATTGAGGCCATTTCCCAGGAGAGCCTTGATTTTGTTGATGGTGGGGATCAGAGGTTGGCGCTCCGCCTGTGATAGCTTGTCTGACAGAGGGTGAGTTGGTTCCAGGCGCGAGGGACGAAAGCCGGGCTGCGGGCTCTCGTCAGCCGGTGAAGTGTCCTGGCAGTAGAACCACGTCTGGTTCCAGTCCTTTGGGTGGCTTGGCGGCTCGGCGTAAGGAAAAAGGCAGTCTCTCCGGCGTTGAATAGAGATTCCACCAAGTTCCAGGCTTGGTCCGTTGGCGCACTCATTCTGGCGGTTCAAATAGAATAGCTCTCTAAAGAGCAGAAGGCTGGGCTCTTCTCCAAGGTAGACTTCGCAGAATACTTGGAAGTTGCATATGTTTGACACGGAATTGGGTCCTATGTCTTGTGGCCGCAAATCAAAGAAATTCAGCACATCTCTAAAGAACTTTGAGCCGGGCGGTGCGAAGCCCCGGCTCATGTGATCCGCAAATATTACCACCTCCCCGTCCCTTGGCTGTGGTCTCTCCTCTGACGGGTCAGGGGCGCGGTAAGACATGACGTCCTTCCTGGGCAGGTAACCCGTTTTCGCAAAGTCTGCTAAGGTTTCGTCAGTGATGTTGGACCTCATCCAGTTGCATGTGATGGGTGCTTTGGGAGCTTTGGGAGGCATGGTGAAAGTCGGAAGCCTATGATAAAAGGAAATGTCCGGTTTAATTATAAGCCGGAGGAAATTTACAGTTCAATGTTTAAAGTGGCGGCTTATGAAAGGGGCCTAATGACATATAGCTAAATGCATCGGGTTATATAAGCCGCTGGTGGTATTGAGAGTAATTCAATTGTCTACAGCTTTATCATAAATGAGCCGGAAAATTTTACGGCGCGTGGCTTCTTTGAGCCGGACATGTAAGCCGCCATGACTCAACAGATGCAGTTTTTACTAAGTGTGGTGAAAACAGGTTTCACACATCGCAGTAGCTAATTTGGATCAAAATGGTCGACTAAAGAGGAAAGTTTCTAGACCTAAAAACAGACGCAGAAGAAGTTCGCGGGTTCGAACAGAGCCTCTATGCAGTAAAAGGAGATCTATGTACATTGGAAACTGGCGTGAAACAACTACCGCAGCAGTTCTATACAGTCTAAGATCAAGAAAGGTGGTAAAAATCAAATCTACTGAGAACTCGCGAAGAACGGTGAAGAACACGGGAAGAACAGCAAGAACCTAATGTGGATCTACTCTATGGAGTGGCGATGGCTTACGAGTGCTGGTGAGTCGCGGAGATCGCCGCCGTTTTTCTCTGGACACGACAGGTTGATGCAGCGGCCGGAGTTGGTGAGGACGAGGAGAACCACGGTGGCGGCGGCGATGGAGCTCGAGCGGGAGAACAGTGGCGAGAGGAGAAAGACGAGTGGCTGGAGGCTCAACGGGTCGGGCTATTTATAAGGTGAGGCTCATAAGTGGGCGCGAGAAACGAGGAGGCCACGGCGCGGTTATCTCACCATAACAATGCCTCGATTTTCGGGACGGCAGTTAAAGATAAGATCCGTTGCGGATATGGTGGAGTAAAAAATGGACTTAATAGAAGATGACGTCACGACGGGTTACCCGGAATCCAGAAGATGACGTCACGGCGGGTTATGGCCTTCACACAATTGTAAGCCGGAGATTTTCTGTCGAAAGGATTGAAGATTGACGTGAGCCGGCTCAAATCAATCTGGGGCCTAATGTTGAGGATATAAACCTTAGAGTCACCCGCCAGGAGGGGCCGGGTTACTCATAATGGTCATCGCCTGAAGCCCGGCGCCAAGCTTGGAGACGGTGGGCCAAAGATGGGCTTAAGACCCGGAGATGGCTTAAGGCCCGTAGTTACAACCGCCATTATGATAGAACTTGTAGTGTAAGGCAAGGATAGTTGAGAGTCCGAGCCGGACACTCTTATGAGCCGGTCGGGACTCTGATAGCCGCTGGGCGTCAGCCTCTCTATATAAAGGGATGACCCGGCGGCGGTTTAGGGACAGGAAAGATCTCATCAAGAGCCAGGCATAGCAGTTAAGCTCCCTGGTCAGCGAAACCCTAATCAATACCACCTCAACTGGACGTAGGCTTTTACCTTCACCGTAAGGGGCCGAACCAGTATAATCTTCGTGTTCCTTGTCCCGTTTAACCCCTTCAAGCTTCCTAGCTGCGATGGCTCCACGACTAAGTCCTAGCTCGAGGACATCTGCCGAGACAATTCCACGACACCTCTCCAAAGACGAGGTGAGCCTCGGCGACAAAGATTTTATCGTGCCTGAGGATCCCGTCGAGCAGGAGCGCTTCAAGCGCCGGCTTATAGCCACAGCAAAAAGCCTAAATAAAAAGCAGCGGCAGCTTCAAGCTGACCAAGATCTGCTAGCAGATAGATGGACTGAGGTCCTGGTAGCCGAGGAATACGAACTCGAGCACCCAACCAAAAGTTACCCAAAGAGCAGGTTGCTACCCCAACTCAAGGAGGAAGCATTACCAGCGTATGATGCGGCTGACCGGCAACCTCGTGGCCGAGACAAAGTGGCATATCAGCCCGAAGTCCAGCCCGCACCCCGTCGCTAGTAAAACAAAAACACCAAGGCCCGGGGCAACACGCAGGACCTGCGAGACGTATTGGAAAACAAAGCAGGACATACAAGATCGATCTACGGATCATGGGGGCGCGCCCCAATGCGTGACGACGACCGTCACGCCGGATATACTAAAAGCAAATCCGGCCGGGCCGAATGCAGCAGACAAGACTCGTATGAACTGCGTCGTGACATAGCCCGGCACATAGGCGCCGCACACCCCCTATGCTTCACTGACAAAGTAATGGATCACGAATTCCCAGAAGGTTTTAAACCCGTGAACATTGAATCATATGATGGTACAACAGACCTCGCGGTATGGATTGAAGATTTCCTCCTCAACATCCACATGGCCCGCGGTGATGATCTACATGCCATCAAGTACCTCCCACTAAAACTCAAGGGGCCGGCTCGGCATTGGCTGAATAACTGCTACCTCTTGAGCACTTCGTTGGTTTTCCCTTGAAGAGGAAAGGGTGATGCAGCAAAGTAGCGTAAGTATTTCCCTCAGTTTTTGAGAACCAAGGTATCAATCCAGTAGGAGGCTACACACGAGTCCCTCGCACCTACACAAACAAATAAATCCTCGCAACCAACGCGATAAGGGGTTGTCAATCCCTACACGGTCACTTACGAGAGTGAGATCTGATAGATATGATAAGATAATATTTTTGGTATTTTTGTGATAAAGATGCAAAGTAAAATAAAAGGCAACAGAAATAACTAAGTGTTGGAAGATTAATATGGTGGAAAATAGACCCGGGGGCCATAGGTTTCACTAGTGGCTTCTCTCGAGAGCATAAGTATTTACGGTGGGTGAACAAATTACTATTGAGCAATTGACAAAATTGAGCATAGTTATGAGAATATCTAGGCATGATCATGTATATAGGCATCACATCCGAAACAAGTAGACCGACTCCTGCCTGCATCTACTACTATTACTCCACACATCGACCACTATCCAGCATGCATCTAGAGTATTAAGTTCATAAGAACAGAGTAACGCTTTAAGCAAGATGACATGATGTAGAGGGATAAACTCATGCAATATGATATAAACCTCATCTTGTTATCCTCGATGGCAACAATACTATACGTGCCTTGCTGCCCCTACTGTCACTGGGAAAGGACACCGCAAGATTGAGCCCAAAGCTAAGCACTTCTCCCATTGCAAGAAAGATCAATCTAGTAGGCCAAACCAAACTGATAATTCGAAGATATTGCAAAGATAACCAATCATACATAAAAGAATTCAGAAGATTCAAATATTGTTCATAGATAAACTTGATCATAAACCCACAATTCATCGGTCTCAACAAACACACCGCAAAAGAAGATTACATCGAATAGATCTCCACAAGAGAGGGGGAGAACATTGTATTGAGATCCAAAAAGAGAGAGGAAGCCATCTAGCTAATAACTATGGACCCGAAGGTCTGAGGTAAACTACTCACACTTCATCGGAGAGGCTATGGTGTTGATGTAGAAGCCCTCCGTGATCGATGCCCCCTCCAGCGGAGCTCCGGAACAGGCCCCAAGATGGGATCTCACGGGTACAGAAGGTTGCGGCGGTGGAATTAGGTTTTTGGCTCCGTATCTGGTAGTTTGGGGGTACGTAGGTATATATAGGAGGAAGGAGTACGTCGGTGGAGCAACGTGGAGCCCACGAGGGTGGAGGGCGCGCCCAGGGGGTTAGGCGCGCCCCCTACCTCGTGGCTTCTTGGTAGCTTTCTTGACGTAGGGTCCAAGTCCTCTGGATCACGTTCATTCCGAAAATCACGTTCCCGAAGGTTTCATTCCGTTTGGACTCCGTTTGATATTCTTTTTGTGCAAAACTCTAAAATAGGCAAAAAACAGCAATTCTGGGATGGGCCTCCGGTTAATAGGTTAGTCCCAAAAATAATATAAAAGTGTATAATAAAGCCCAATAATGTCCAAAACGGAAGATAATATAGCATGGAGCAATCAAAAATTATAGATACGTTGGAGACGTATCAAGCATCCCCAAGCTTAATTCCTGCTCGTCCTCGAGTAGGTAAATGGTAAAAACAGAATTTTTGATGTGGAATGCTACTTGGCATAATTTCAATGTAATTGTTCTTAATTGTGGTATGAATATTCAGATCCGAAAAATTCAAGATAAAAGTTCAATATTGACATAAAAATAATAATACTTCAAGCATACTAACTAAGCAATTATGTCCTCTCAAAATAACATGGCCAAAGAAAGTTCATCCCTACAAAATCATATAGTTTAGTCATGCTCCATTTTCGTCACACAAGAATGCTCTCATCATGCGCAACCCCGATGACAAGCCAAGCAATTGTTTCATACTTTAGTAATCTCAAACTTTTTCAACCTTCACGCAATACATGAGCGTGAGCCATGGACATAGCACTATGGGTGGAATAGAATATGATGATGGGGGTTATGTGGAGAAGACAAAAAGGGAGAAAGTCTCACATCAACGAGGCTAATCAATGAGCTATGGAGATGCCCATCGATTGATGTTAATGCAAGGAGTAGGGATTGCCATGCAACGGATGCACTAGAGCTATAAATATATGAAAGCTCAACAAAAGAAACTAAGTGGGTGTGCATCCAACTTGCTTGCTCACGAAGACCTAGGGCACTTGAGGAGGCCCATTGTTGGAATATACAAGCCAAGTTCTATAATGAAAAATTCCCACTAGTATATGAAAGTGACAAAACAAGAGACTCTCTATTATGAAGATCATGGTGCTACTTTGAAGCACAAGTGTGGTAAAAGGATAGTAACATTGTCTGTTCTCTCTTATTCTCTCATTTTTTTGGGCCTTCTCTTTTTTTTGCCTTTCTCTTTTTTTTATTCCTCACTTGGGACAATGTTCTAGAAAATGATGATCATCACACTTCTATTTATTTACAACTCAATGATTACAACTCGATACTAGAACAAAGTATGACTCTATATGAATGCCTCCGCCGGTGTATCGGGATATGCAATGAACCATGAGTGACATGTATGAAAGAATTATGAACGGTGGCTTTGCCACAAATACTATGTCAACTACATGATCATGCAAAGCAATATGACAATGATGAACGTGTCATGATAAACGGAATGGTGGAAAGTTGCATGGCAATATATCTCGGAATGGCTATGGAAATGCCATAATAGGTAGGTATGGTGGCTGTTTTGAGGAAGATATAAGGAGGTTTATGTGTGAAAGAGCGTATCATATCACGGGGTTTGGATGCACCGGCGAAGTTTGCACCAACTCTCAATGTGAGAAAGGGCAATGCACGGTACCGAAGAGGCTAGCAATGGTGGAAAGGTGAGAGTGCGTATAATCCGTGGACTCAACATTAGTCATAAAGAACTCACATACTTATTGCAAAAATCTACAAGTCATCAAAAACCAAGCACTATGCGCATGCTCCTAGGGGGATAGATTGGTAGGAAAAGACCATCGCTCGTCCCCGACCGCCACTCATAAGGAGGACAATCAAAGAACACCTCATGTTTCAAATTTGTTACATAACGTTTACCATACGTGCATGCTACGGGACTTGCAAACTTCAACACAAGTATTTCTCAAATTCACAACTAATCAACTAGCACAACTTTAATATTACTACCTCCATGTCTCAAAACAATCATCAAGCATTAAACTTCTCTTAGTATTCAACGCACTCATAAGAAAGTTTTTACTATTCTTGAATACCTAGCATATTAGGATTTTTAAGCAAATTACCATGCTATTTAAGACTCTCAAAATAATCTAAGTGAAGCATGAGAGATCAATAGTTTCTATAGAACAAATCCACCACCGTGCTCTAAAAGATATAAGTGAAGTACTAGAGCAAAAACTATATAACTCAAAAGATATAAGTGAAGCACATAGAGTATTCTAATAATTTCCGAATCATGTGTGTCTCTCTCAAAAGGTGTGTACAGCAAAGATGATTGTGGTCAACTAAAAAGCAAAGACTCAAATCATACAAGACGCTCCAAGCAAAACACATATCATGTGGTGAATAAAAATATAGCTCCAAGTAAAGTTACCGATTGAAGTAGACGAAAGAGGGGATGCCTTCCGGGGCATCCCCAAGCTTTGGCTTTTAGGTGTCCTTAGATTATCTTGGGAGTGCCATGGGCATCCCCAAGCTTAGGCTCTTGCCACTCCTTGTTCCATAATCCATCAAATCTTTCACCCAAAACTTGAAAACTTCACAACACAAAACTCAGCAGAAAATCTCGTGAGCTCTGTTAGCGAAAGAAAACAAAAGACCACTTCAAGGTACTGTAATGAAATCATTCTTTATTTATATTGGTGTTAAAACTACTGTATTAAAACTTCTATATGGTTTATAAACTATTTTACTGGCCATAGATTCATCAAAATAAGCAAACAACACACGAAAAACAGAATCTGTCAAAAACAGAACAGTCTGTAGTAATATGTAACTAAAGAAAATTTCTGGAACTCCAAAAAATCAGCCAAAATAGGAAGACCTAGAAAATTTGTTTATTGATCAGCAGCAATTGGAATCGATATTTTATCACGTTCTGGTGATTTTTAAAAATTATTTTCGTGAACAGAAAGTTTCTGGAATTTTCTGCAAGATCAAATAACTATCATCCAAGAAGATCCTATAGGTTTAACTTGGCACAAAAACTAATTAAACATAAAAACACATCTAACCAGAGGCTAGAACAAATATTTATTCTTAAACAGAAGCAAAAAGCAAAAAAAAAACTAAAAATAAAATTGGGTTGCCTCCCAACAAGTGCTATCGTTTAACGCCCCTAGCTAGGCATAAAATCAAGGATAGATCTAGGTAGTGCCATAGTAATAGGATAGATCATTAAAACTCATTTCATATTCTCTACGTTCAGCAGCCAGTTTCCTTTGGGGCAAGTAAAAGTAATCAAAAGGGCTAAATTTAATGGGACAAAAGTCCCCAAGATCAATTTTAGGAGGTATAGGTTCCTCCTTCGGCCCTTCATATTGCACAACCAATTCATCATTATAAGCATTCTTTTGACAGAACTTTGTGAGCCTATACTCGAGAGAATATCCTAGCTCATTGTTTCGAATAGCCAAATCATCATTAAGTTCAGAAATTCTATCAACTAGAACATTGGTAGGAACCTTTTTTCTAAGGTTTTCATTGAAAGCAACATAGTCTAGAGATTGAAAACGCATTATTTCTTCTTGATCAAAGAGGATAGCCTCTATGGGAGGACGGCCAGCATCCACCCTATAATGCGCAAAGATTTCCTTGGACTCTTTTATTATAAATCTGAACTCATAAGCCAAAAAGATAGTAGTGGCACGCTTAACAGAAGAATGCTCTATATTAGAAAATTCTAGGAAAATCCTTTGTATGCAAGGGTGCAAGTGCATAAATTGCCTTTCAAGTTCAACTATAAGCATGGCAATAGCGTCAGCAAGACTACTAGTTCTATGAAGAATGGAACTGCCCATAGACAGCAAAGCACTGGCACAAGTAAAGAAATCTTGAATAACCCCTTTCCCAATAATATTACCACTACCAATTCAAATTTTTTTTGTATGCAAGGTAGGGGGTTCTTCAGCAGGAGCATCAGAATTTTCCATGATATTATTATTTTCCATGTTGACAATAATTTCCCCAATTTCAGACATAACGGCAGAAAGAGCGAGGGGCAAAAGGGAAAGAAGAAGACGAACGGAAAAGAGAGGGCGAATAAAACGGCAAAGGTGAAGTGGGGGAGAGGAAAACGAGAGGCAAATGGCAAATAATGTAATGCGGGAGATAAGGGTTTGTGATGGGTACTTGGTATGTTGACTTTTGCGTAGACCACCCCGGCAACGGCGCCAGAAATCCTTCTTGCTACCTCTTGAGCACTGCGTTGGTTTTCCCTTGAAGAGGAAAGGGTGATGCAGCAAAGTAGCGGAAGTATTTCCCTCAGTTTTTGAGAACCAAGGTATCAATCCAGTAGGAGGCTACACACGAGTCCCTCGCACCTACACAAACAAATAAATCCTCACAACCAACGCGATAAGGGGTTGTCAATCCCTATACGGTCACTTACGAGAGTGAGATCTGATAGATATGATAAGATAATATTTTTGGTATTTTTGTGATAAAGATGCAAAGTAAAATAAAAGGCAACGAAAATAACTAAGTGTTGGAAGATTAATATGGTGGAAAATAGACCCGGGGGCCATAGGTTTCACTAGTGGCTTCTCTCGAGAGCATAAGTATTTACGATGGGTGAACAAATTACTGTTGAGCAATTGACAGAATTGAGCATAGTTATGAGAATATCTAGGCATGATCATGTATATAGGCATCACGTCCGAAACAAGTAGACCGACTCCTGCCTGCATCTACTACTATTACTCCACACATCGACCGCTATCCAGCATGCATCTAGAGTATTAAGTTCATAAGAACAGAGTAACGCTTTAAGCAAGATGACATGATGTAGAGGGATAAACTCATGCCATATGATATAAACCCCATCTTGTTATCCTCGATGGCAACAATACTATACGTGCCTTGCTGCCCCTACTGTCACTGGGAAAGGACACCGCAAGATTGAACCCAAAGCTAAGCACTTCTCCCATTGCAAGAAAGATCAATCTAGTAGGCCAAACCAAACTGATAATTCGAAGAGACTTGCAAAGATAACCAATCATACATAAAAGAATTCAGAGGATATTCAAATATTGTTCATAGATAAACTTGATCATAAACCCACAATTCATCGGTCTCAACAAACACACCGCAAAAGAAGATTACATCGAATAGATCTCCACAAGAGAGGGGGAGAACATTGTATTGAGATCCAAAAAGAGAGAGGAAGCCATCTAGCTAATAACTATGGACCTGAAGGTCTGAGGTAAACTACTCACACTTCATCGGAGAGGCTATGGTGTTGATGTAGAAGCCCTCCGTGATCGATGCCCCCTCCAGCGGAGCTCCGGAACAGGCCCCAAGATGGGATCTCACGGGTACAGAAGGTTGCGGCGGTGGAATTAGGTTTTTGGCTCCGTATCTGGTAGTTTGGGGGTACGTAGGTATATATAGGAGGAAGGAGTACGTCGGTGGAGCAACGTGGAGCCCACGAGGGTGGAGGGCGCGCCCAGGGGGTTAGGCGCGCCCCCTACCTCGTGGCTTCCTGGTAGCTTTCTTGACGTAGGGTCCAAGTCCTCTGGATCACGTTCATTCCGAAAATCACGTTCCCGAAGGTTTCATTCCGTTTGGACTCCGTTTGATATTCTTTTTGTGCAAAACTCTAAAATAGGCAAAAAACAGCAATTCTGGGATGGGCCTCCGGTTAATAGGTTAGTCCCAAAAATAATATAAAAGTGTATAATAAAGCCCAATAATGTCCAAAACAGAAGATAATATAGCATGGAGCAATCAAAAATTATAGATACGTTGGAGACGTATCAATAGCCTGCCTGCAAACTCCATTGGCAGTTGGGAGAATTTGGAAGACGCATTCCTTGACAACTTCCAGGGCACTTATGTGCGACCACCGGATGCCGATGACTTGAGTCACATAACCCAACAGCCAGGGGAATCAACCAGGAAATTCTGGACTCGGTTCCTAACTAAAAAGAACCAAATTGTCGACTGTCCGGATGCCGAGGCCTTAGCGGCATTTAAGCATAACATCCGCGACGAGTGGCTCGCCCGACACCTCGGCCAAGAGAAGCCGAAGTCCATGGCAGCCCTCACGACACTCATGACCCGCTTTTGTGCGGGCGAGGACAGCTGGCTGGCTCGCAGCAACAACACATCAAGAAATCCTGGCAATTCAGATGCCAAAGATAGCAACGGCAGGCCACGTCGCAACAGACACAAGCGCCGCAACAACGGCGACAACGCCGAAGACACGGCAGTCAATGCCGGATTCAATGGCTGTAAATCCGGTCAGCGGAAAAAGCCGTTCAAAAGAAGCAATCCGGACCCGTCCAGTTTGGACCGCATACTCGATCGCTCGTGTCAAATTCACGGCACCCCCGATAAACCAGCCAACCACACCAACAGAGAATGCTGAGTGTTCAAACAGGCCGGCAAGTTGAATGCCTATAACAAGGAAAAGGGGCTGCATAGCAACGATGAGGAGGAGCCCCGGCCACCGAACACAGGAGGACAGAAGAAATTTCCTCCCCAAGTGAAAACGGTGAACATGATATACGCAACCCATATTCCCAAGCGGGAATGGAAGCGTGCACTAAGGGACGTTTATGCGATGGAGCCCGTCGCCCCAAAGTTCAACCCATGGTCTTTTTGTCCGATCACTTTCGATCGCAGGGACCACCCCACCAGTATCCATCACGGCGGTTCTGCCGCGTTGGTTCTTGACCCCATCATTGACGGATTTCACCTCACTCGAGTCCTTATGGACGGTGGCAGCAGCCTGAACCTGCTCTATCAGGATACAGTGCACAAAATGGGTATCGACCCCTCGAGTATCAAACCCACAAAAACCACCTTTAAAGGTGTCATACCAGGTGTAGAGGCCTGTTGCACGGGCTCAATCACACTGGAAGTGGTCTTCGGATCTCCGGACAACTTCCGAAGCGAGGAGTTAATCTTCGATATCGTCCCCTTCCGCAGTGGCTATCACGCACTGCTCGGATGAACTGCATTCGCCAGATTTCAATGCGGTACCGCATTATGCATACCTCAAGCTCAAAATGCCAGGACCTTGCGGGGTTATAACAGTTAATGGAAACACAGAACGCTCGCTCTGTATGGAGGAGCACACTGCGGCCCTCGCAGCAGAAGTGCAAAGCAGCCTTCTGAGACAAACTGCCAATTCGGCGATAAAACCCCCGGACACCTTCAAGCGAGTCCGGAGTACCCTGCAACAGGATCGTCCGGCACGTTCAGAGCTCGCCTAGCAATTCGGCCTCCGTCATAGTCCCAGTCAAGCGGCGAAATTTGCGCCACGCGTACATAATTACGCGCTCAAGATACCATGGGCATAGGCGGAGGCACGGCTATGGCACGGCCCACAATGCGGCTCAACCGCCTCAGGGCCCGTATATCTTTATCATTTTCTCTCTTTCAGGACCCTATTCTCTGGAAGCCCTCTCCGATCGCCTGATTATCGGACCCGTCACGGGAAGGAAACACCAAGGAAGCAAGAAGCTCTGACGTACAAGGGAATCCCCAGGTGGTCTCTGATAACGATCGTTATACCTGTTTTACATACCCATACGCAGCTTGCCCTTGGATAGGACATGTCAAATAGTTCTATTTTTACTTATTGCACTACTTGTATACATACGCTTTGACGTATCATTTAAATAAAAATGTACAGCGTTAGCTTATTATTACATTTCTTCATCTTTTTCCTTGTCTGCTTATTTACTACAAATTGCACCCGTACATTCTGGTATGTCCAGTGCGCCAGGGGCTTCAGTGTACCCCATAACACGGCAAGAAAATTCCGAACATTTTCGACAGTGCGGCACCCCGAACTTATAGCATTATATGCATCAGCTCCGAATCATGTCTAGGGTCAATAGTTGGGTTTGCCCGGCTCCCATGTTTTGGTGCCTTACATTCCGCTATATCGGCTAAGGTAGCACTGGGAGAACTACTGCGACTGTGTCCCGGTTCTGCCGGACGAGCACCTCAGTAGAGAAAGCCGAAAACTGACTGTCATGATGCGGCGAGAGCTGGTCGCTGTTCGAGAGGTCTCAAATCCTTAAAGATTTTTTCCGCTTAGGGCGGGGAGTCGGCCTTGTCCGACTTAGGCGTACATAGCGCCCCAAGTTCGGCCTTCCGAATACTAGGGGCTTCACCAAAATTTAAAATTGTAGACTTCTATGGCTAAGTGAGAGTGATAAAGCTTTATAGTCCAATTGCCTGGTTCGTTGTGCTGAACACCTCCTTCGAAGGACCCAACACTGGGATAAAGAGTGATCAGGTTTATCCCGAACACCTCAGTACTAGTTACATGGGGGCAGAAGCCGGCGACTAGCCAACTCTCAGATTTTATAAACGGCCGCACAGAAGGTAATATTTTAAATCAACAAGCATTATATAGCGCACATGAACTCGTTTTCATAATACAGGTTCACATGAGTACATTCATTCAAATATTACATCCTTAGCACATTCCTCCACCACAAGGCGAGCACCCTTCAGGACACTGTCATAATACTTTTCGGGGTGGCGATGCTCCTTGCCCTCCGGCGGCCCCTCCTTCACCAGCTTTTCGGCGTCCAATTTCGCCCAGTGCACTTTCGCACGGGCAAAGGCCCTGCGCGCACCTTCAATGCAGACGGACCACTTTATGACTTCAAACCGCGGGCAGGCATTCACAAGCCGCTTTACCAGGCCGAAGTAGCTGCCAGGCAGGGGCTCGCCAGGCCACATCCAGACTATGAGACCCTTCATGGCCACTTCGGCCGCCTTGTGAAGCTCGACCAGTTGCTTCAACTGGTCGCTCAAGGGCATCGGATGTTCGGTCCCAGTATACTGAGACCAGAACAACTTCTCCATTGAGCTCCCTTCCTCGGCCCGGTAGAACTCCGCGGCATCCGATACGCTGCTGGGTAGATCTGCGAACGCTCCTGGAGAGCTCCGAATTCGGGTAAGTAAAAAGAAAGTTTCCTTCACATGCTTGCTTTGCATAATGAATGCCTTACCCGCCGCTATCTTCTTGACCGCCTGAATCTCCTAGAGGGCCTTTTGGGCTTTGGCCTTGGCATTTTGAGCGTTCTCGAGGGCCTTCGCAAGCTCAGACCCTTGCATCTTAGAGTCACCCTCCAAGGACTCGTATTTCTTGACAAAATCCTGGAGATCTTGCTGAACCTCGCCGACTCGGGCCTCTTGCTTCTCGCGCTTGGTGCGCTCCTTGGCCGCTCTGTCTTCGGCCTCGGACAACGCCTTCTTCAGGGCCGCCACTTCGGTCGTGGCCCCTAGCAAAATTCATGACGATCCTATGATCTAACAACAACCTTCTTTTTTTTTCTTTATCAATATACGGATGGGGTATCACTTACCTTTGTTCTCTTCGAGCTGCCTCTTGGTAAGGCCGAGCTCTTCCTTGGACCGCTCAAGGTCCTGCTTCAGTCTGGAGACCTCCGCAGTACGAGCTGCAGCGGCCAGCAGTGAAGCCTGCTTTTTCACATAGACATATTCTGATTAGACTCCTGTGATTATTATTTGATCCTCTGTTCGGCCTTTCTTTGCGAACACCAAACAGAGCATCAGGGGCTACTGTCTATG
Organism: Triticum aestivum; assembly: GCF_018294505.1. Lineage (NCBI taxonomy): Eukaryota > Viridiplantae > Streptophyta > Magnoliopsida > Poales > Poaceae > Triticum > Triticum aestivum. The sequence continues at coordinate 528,102,271 of NC_057814.1, read as the reverse complement.
CAGTAACATTTTCTCATAATTTGATTACTTACCTCAAAGCCTGTTAGGAGGCTGGCACACGCTACAGTCAGTCCGCTTTTGGCGGACCGAACCTTCTCGACCACCGCACTCATGATAGTGTGGTGCTCTTCGTCAATGGAAGCGTCGTGAAGTGCTTCCAGCAAGTTGTCCGATGCCTCTGGATGGACAAAGGCCATCGGCACAGACAGCTCACCCTCCTTAGCGAGGGGTCGCCTGACAGAATCCGGAACCACTGGAGGTTCGGGCGCAGTATCTGGCTGGGGGCCAAACTTGCTGCCCCCGTCATTAGAGCCCACGGGAGTCTTGCCCCCCATGCGCCTAGCATCTGGGATGCCGCCTTGGAGCGCCGCCAGAACTATCTCCCCTTGGTTGAGTGCCCTTTGAGACAACACCTCGACGTCGTCCGTAGGGCGGGGGGAGGTGGCGGTCGGAAGTGAATCGTTGTTCATCGCCGACTGGCCCAAAGACTCATCCGAAGAGGATACGTCGATATGGGCTTTGGATGGACTGCATGATCATGTTTGGCATAATAAGAAGCAATAAAACAAAACATACCAGAACTATTATGGTATCCGGATACTTACGACTTCGCCGGGGCCTTGTCCCTGGGCAACCACTCTTCGTCGCTGTAAGCGGCTGTTGTGGAGTAGTCCAGAAGGAGCGTCCTTCCCTTCTTGGACCCTTCAGCCTCCCCGGATGGGGCGGCCTTCCTTTTCTTGTCTCCCCCGGCTGGGGGGGAAGAACTTTCCTCTTCCTCCTCCTCGTTTTCGTGGGAGGATGGCGCCTCGGTGTTATCGGACGATGAGTCCGATACGACCTTGCGCCGGAGACCTTTCCTGGTCCCCGTGGCATTCTTCTTGGCCTTCTTCTCCGGCGCCTCATAGGGCGCTGGAACCAGCATCTCCGTTAAGAGAGCCTCTGCTGGATCTTCGGGCAGAGGGGCCAGACAATCGATTCGCTCCGCTGTCGCTACCCAGTCCTGTTAAAATGGCGTGGAGGCTCAGATCCCTCACACGATTATACCGGGGAAAGGAACATCTTGTGAGATATGAAGAGCTTACCGGATTGGCAGGGTGCTTTGCGCTGAGTCCGCGATCCTCGATAAGGGGAGGAGGTACCTCGGCGGCCTTGAACAACACCTTCCAGACGTCTTTGTGCTGTAGGGGAACGTAGTAATTTCAAAAAAATTCCTACGCACACGCAAGATCATGGTGATGCATAGCAACGAGAGGGGAGAGTGTTTTCCACGTACCCTCGTAGACCGAAAGCGGAAGCGTTAGCACAACGCGGTTGATGTAGTCGTACGTCTTCACGATCCGACCGATAAAGTACCGAACGCACGGCACCTCCGAGTTCAGCACACGTTCAGCCCGATGACGTCCCTCGAACTCCGATCCAGCCGAGTGTTGAGGAAGAGTTTCGTTAGCACGACGGCGTGGTGACGATGATGATGTTCTACCAACGCAGGGCTTCGCCTAAGCACCGCTACAGTATTATCGAGGTGGACTATGGTGGAGGGGGGCACCGCACACGGCTAAAAGATCAAACGATCAATTGTTGTGTCTAGGGTGCCCCCCTGCCCCCGTATATAAAGGAGCAAGGGGGGAGGTGCGGCCGGCCAGGAGGAGGCGCACCAGGAGGAGTCCTACTCCCACTGGGAGTAGGACTCCCTCCCTTCCTTGTTGAACTAGGAGAGGAGAGGGAAGGAGAGAGGGTGAAAGGAAAGGGGGCGCCCCCCCTCCTTGTCCAATTCGGACTTGGGGGGGGGGAGGGGCGCGCGGCTGCCCCTTGGCCGCCTCTCCTCTTCCACCAATTGGGCCCATGAGGCCCAATAGCCTCCGGGGGGGTTCCGGTAACCCCCCGGTACTCCGGTATATATCCGATAACCCCCGGAACCATTCCGGTGTCCGAATATAGTCATCCAATATATCAATCTTCATGTCTCGACCATTTAGAGACTCCTCGTCATGTCCGTGATCACATCCGGGACTCCGAACAACCTTCGGTACATCAAAACATATAAACTCATAATATAACTGTCATCGAAACGTTAAGCGTGCGGACCCTATGGGTTCGAGAACTATGTAGACATGACCGAGACACGTCTCCGGTCAATAACCAATAGCGGAACCTGGATGCTCATATTGGCTCCCACATATTCTATGAAGATCTTTATCGGTCAGACCTCATAACAACATACGTTGTTCCCTTTGTCATCGGTTTGTTACTTGCCCGAGATTCGATCGTCGGTATCTCAATACCTAGTTCAATCTCGTTACCGCCAAGTCTCCTTACTCGTTCCGTAATACATCATCCCACAACTAACTCGTTAGTTGCAATGCTTGCAAGGCTTAAGTGATGTGCATTACCGAGAGGGCCCAGAGATACCTCTCCGACAATCGGAGTGACAAATCCTAATCTCGAAATACGCCAACCCAACAAGTACCTTTGGAGACACCTGTAGAGCACCTTTATAATCACCCAGTTACGTTGTGACGTTTGGTAGCACACAAAGTGTTCCTCCGGTAAACGGGGGTTGCATAATCTCATAGTCATAGGAACATGTATAAGTCATGAAGAAAGCAATAGCAACACACTAAACGATCCGGTGCTAAGCTAACGGAATGGGTCAAGTCAATCACATCATTCTCCTAATGATGTGATCCCGTTAATCAAATGACAACTCATGTCTATGGCTAGGAAACATAACCATCTTTGATCAATGAGCTAGTCAAGTAGAGGCATACTAGTGACACTCTGTTTGTCTATGTATTCACACAAGTATTATGTTTCCGGTTAATACAATTGTAGCATGAATAATAAACATTTATCATGATATAAGGAAATAAATAATAACTTTATTATTGCCTCTAGGGCATATTTCCTTCCGTCTCCCACTTGCACTAGAGTCAATAATCTAGATTACACAGTAATGATTCTAACACCCATGGAGCCTTGGTGCTGATCATGTTTTGCTCGTGGAAGAGGCTTAATCAACGGGTCTGCAACATTCAGATCCGTATGTATCTTGCAAATTTCTATGTCTCCCACCTGGAATAAATCCCGGATGGAATTGAAGCGTCTCTTGATGTGCTTGGTTCTCTTGTGAAATCTGGATTCCTTCGCCAAGGCAATTGCACCAGTATTGTCACAAAAGATTTTCATTGGACCCGATGCACTAGGTATGACACCTAGATCGGATATGAACTCCTTCATCCAGACTCCTTCATTTGTTGTTCCGAAGCAGCTATGTACTCCGCTTCACATGTAGATCCCGCCACGACGCTTTGTTTAGAACTGCACCAACTGACAGCTCCACCGTTCAATGTAAACACGTATCCGGTTTGCGATTTAGAATGGTCGGATCAGTGTCAAAGCTTGCATCAACGTAACCATTTACGATGAGCTCTTTGTCACCTCCATAAACGAGAAACATATCCTTAGTCCTTTTCAGGTATTTCAGGATGTTCTTGACCGCTGTCCAGTGATCCACTCCTGGATTACTTTGGTACCTCCCTGCTAAACTTATAGCAAGGCACACATCAGGTCTGGTACACAGCATTGCATACATGATAGAGCCTATGGCTGAAGCATAGGGAACATCTTTCATCTTCTCTCTATCTTCTGCAGTGGTCGGGCATTGAGTCTTACTCAACTTCACACCTTGTAACACAGGCAAGAACCCTTTCTTTGCTTGATCCATTTTGAACTTCTTCAAAAAAATTCAAGGTATGTGCTTTGTGAAAGTCCAATTAAGCGTCTTGATCTATCTCTATAGATCTTGATGCCCAATATATACGCAGCTTCACCGAGGTCTTTCATTGAAAAACTATTATTCAAGTATCCCTTTATGCTATTCAGAAATTCTATATCATTTCCAATCAGCAATATGTCATCCACATATAATATTAGAAATGCTACAGAGCTCCCACTCACTTTCTTGTAAATATAGGCTTCTCCAAAAGTCTGTACAAAACCAAATGCTTTGATCACACTATCAAAGCGTTTATTCCAACTCCGAGAGGCTTGCACCAGTCCATAAATGGATCGCTGGAGCTTGCACACTTTGTTAGCTCCCTTTGGATCGACAAAACCTTCCGGTTGCATCATATACAACTCTTCTTTCAGAAATCCATTCAGGAATGCAGTTTTGACGTCCATTTGCCAAATTTCATAATCATAAAATGCGGCAATTGCTAACAGGATTCGGACAGACTTAAGCATCGCTACGGGTGAGAAGGTATCATCGTAGTCAATCCCTTGAACTTGTCGAAAACCTTTTGCAACAAGTCGAGCTTTATAGACAGTAACATTACCGTCAGCGTCAGTCTTCTTCTTGAAGATCCATTTATTCTCAATGGCTTGCCGATCATCGGGCAAGTCAACCAAAGTCCACACTTTGTTCTCATACATGGATCCCATCTCAGATTTCATGGCCTCACGCCATTTTGCAGAATCTGGGCTCACCATCGCTTCTTCATAGTTCGTAGGTTCGTCATGGTCTAGTAACATAACCTCCAGAACAGGATTACCATACAACTCTGGTGCGGATCTTACTCTGGTTGACCTACGAGGTTCAGTAACAACTTGATCTGAAGTTCCATGATCATCATCATGAACTTCCTCACTAATTGGTGTAGGCATCGCAGAAACCGGTTTCTGCGATTAACTAATTTCCAATAAGGGAGCAGGTACAATTACCTCATCAAGTTCTACTTTCCTCCCACTCACTTCTTTCGAGAGAAACTCCTTCTCCAGAAAGATTCCGAATTTAGCAACAAAAGTCTTGCCTTCGGATCTGTGATAGAAGGTGTACCCAACAGTCTCCTTTGGGTATCCTATGAAGACACATTTCTCCGATTTGGGTTCGAGCTTATCAGGTTGAAATTTTTCACATAAGCATCGCAGCCCCAAACTTTAAGAAACGACAACTTTGGTTTCTTGCCAAACCACAGTTCATAAGGCGTCGTCTCAACGGATTTTGATGGTGCCCTATTTAACGTGAATGCGGCCGTCTCTAAAGCATAACCCCAAAACGATAGCGGTAAATCAGTAAGAGACATCATAGATCGCACCATATCTAGTAGAGTACGATTACGACGTTCAGACACACCATTACGCTGTGGTGTTCCGGGTGGCGTGAGTTGCGAAACTATTCCGCATTGTTTCAAATGAAGACCAAACTCATAACTCAAATATTCTCCTCCACGATCAGATCGTAGAAACTTTATTTTCTTGTTACGATGATTTTCAACTTCACTCTGAAATTCTTTGAACTTTTCAAATGTTTCAGACTTATGTTTCATTAAGTAGATATACCCATATCTGCTTAAATCATCTGTGAAGGTGGGAAAATAACGATATCCGCCACGAGCCTCAACATTCATCGGACCACATACATCTGTATGTATGATTTCCAACAAATCTGTTGCTCTCTCCATAGTTCCGGAGAACGGCGTTTTAGTCATCTTGCCCATGAGGCACGGTTCGCAAGTACCAAGTGATTCATAATCAAGTGGTTCCAAAAGTCCATCAGTATGGAGTTTCTTCATGCGCTTTACACCGATATGACCTAAACGGCAGTGCCACAAATAAGTTGCACTATCATTATCAACTCTGCATCTTTTGGCTTCAATACTATGAATATGTGTATGACTACTATCGAGATTCAACAAAAATAGACCACTCTTCAAGGGTGCATGGCCATAAAAGATATTATTCATATAAATAGAACAACCATTATTCTCTGATTTTAATGAATAACCGTCTCGCATCAAACAAGATCCATATATAATGTTCATGCTTAACGCTGGCACCAAATAACAATTATTTAGGTCTAAAACTAATCCCGAAGGTAGATGTAGAGGTAGCGTGCCGACCGCGATTACATCGACTTTGGAACCATTTCCCACGCGCATCGTCACCTCGTCCTTAGTCAATCTTCGCTTAATCCGTAGCCCCTGTTTCGAGTTGCAAATTTTAGCAACAGAACCAGTATCAAATACACAGGTGCTACTGCGAGCATTAGTAAGGTACACATCAATAACATGTATATCACATATACCTTTGTTCACCTTGCCATCCTTCTTATCCGCCAAATACTTGGGGCAGTTCTGCTTCGAGTGACTAGTCTGCTTGCAGTTGAAGCACTCAGTCTCAGGCTTAGGTCCAGACTTGGGTTTCTTCTCCTGAACAACAACTTGCTTGCTGTTCTTCTTGAAGTTCCCCTTCTTCTTCCCTTTGCCTTTTTCTTGAAATTGGTGGTCTTATTGACCATCAATACATGATGCTCCTTTTTGATTTCTACCTCTGCAGCCTTTAGCATTGCGAAGAGCTCGGGAATCGTCTTATCCATCCCTTGCATCTTATAGTTCATCACGAAGCTCTTGTAGCTTGGTGGCAGTGATTGGAGAATTCTGTCAATGACGCTATCATCCGGAAGATTAACTCCCAGTTGAATCAAGTGATTATTATACCCAGACATTTTGAGTATATGCTCACTGACAGAACTATTCTCCTCCATCTTGCAGCTGTAGAACTTATTGGAGACTTCATATCTCTCAATTCGGGCATTTGCTTGAAATATTAACTTCAACTCCTGGAACATCTCATATGCTCCATGACGTTCAAAACGTCGTTGAAGTCCCGGTTCTAAGCCATAAAGCATGGCACATTGAACTATCGAGTAGTCATCAGCTTTGCTCTGCCAGACGTTCTTAACGTCGTCAGTTGCATCGGCAGCAGGCCTGGCACCCAGCGGTGCTTCCAGGACGTAATTCTTCTGTGCAGCAATGAGGATAATCCTCAAGTTATGGACCCATTCCGTGTAATTGCTACCATCATCTTTCAACTTTGCTTTCTCAAGGAACGCATTAAAATTCAACGGAACAACAGCACGGGCCATCTATCTACAATCAACATAGACAAGCAAGATACTATCAGGTACTAAGTTCATGATAAATTTAAGTTCAATTAATCATATTACTTAAGAACTTCCACTTAGATAGACATCCCTCTAATCCTCTAAGTGATCACGTGATCCATATCAACTAAACCATGTCCGATCATCACGTGAGATGGAGTAGTTTCAACGGTGAACATCACTATGTTGATCATATCTACTATATGATTCACGCTTGACCTTTCGGTCTCCGTGTTCCGAGGCCATATCTGTTATATGCTAGGCTCGTCAAGCTTAACATGAGTATTCCGCGTGTGCAACTGTTTTGCACCCATTGTATTTGAACGTAGAGCCTATCACACCCGATCATCACGTGGTGTCTCAGCACGAAGAACTTTCGCAACGGTGCATACTCAGGGAGAACACTTATACTTTGATAATTTAGTGAGGGATCATCTTATAATGCTACCGTCAATCAAAGCAAGATAAGATGCATAAAAGATAAACATCACAGGCAATCAATATAAGTGATATGATATGGCCATCATCATCTTGTGCTTGTGATCTCCATCTCCGAAGCACCGTCATGATCACCATCGTCACCGGCGCGACACCTTGATCTTCATTGTAGCATCGTTGTCGTCTCGCCAATCTTATGCTTCTACGACTATCGCTACCACTTAGTGATAAAGTAAAGCATTACAGGGCGATTGCATTGCATACAATAAAGCGACAACCATATGGCTCCTGCCAGTTGCTGATAACTCGGTTACAAAACATGATCATCTCATACAATAAAATTTAGCATCATGTCTTGACCATATCACATCACAACATGCCCTGCAAAAACAAGTTAGACGTCCTCTACTTTGTTGTTGCAAATTTTACGTGGCTGCTACGGGCTTAGCAAGAACTGTTCTTACCTATGCATCAAAACCACAATGATAGTTTGTCAAGTTGGTGCTGTTTTAACCTTCGCAAGGACCGGGCGTAGCCACACTCGGTTCAACTAAAGTTGGAGAAACTGACACCCACCAGCCACCTGTGTGCAAAGCACGTCGATAGAACCAGTCTCGCATAAGCGTACGCATAATGTCGGTCCGGGCCGCTTCATCCAACAATACCGCCGAACCAAAGTATGACATGCTGGTAAGCAGTATGACTTATATCGCCCACAACTCACTTGTGTTCTACTCGTGCATATAACATCAACGCATAAAACCTGGCTCGGATGCCACTGTAGGGGAACGTAGTAATTTCAAAAAAAATCCTACGCACATGCAAGATCATGGTGATGCATAGCAACGAGAGGGGGAGTGTTGTCCACGTACCCTCGTAGACCGAAAGCGGAAGCGTTAGCACAATGCGGTTGATGTAGTCGTACGTCTTCACGATCCGACCGATCAAGTACCAAACGCACGGCACCTCCGAGTTCAGCACACGTTCAGCCCGATGACGTCCCTCGAACTCCGATCCAGCCGAGCATTGAGGGAGAGTTTCGTCAGCACGACGGCGTGGTGACGATGATGATGTTCTACCGACGCAGGGCTTCGCCTAAGCATCACTACAGTATTATCGAGGTGGACTATGGTGGAGGGGGCACCGCACACGGCTAAAAGATCAAACGATCAATTGTTGTGTCTAGGGTGCCCCCTGCCCCCGTATATAAAGGAGCAAGGGGGGAGGTGCGGCCGGCCAGGAGGAGGCACGCCAGGAGGAGTCCTACTCCCACCGGCAGTAGGACTCCCTCCCTTCCTTGTTGGACTAGGAGAGGAGAGGGAAGGAGAGAGGGTGAAAGGAAAGGGGGGCGCCGCCCCCCTCCTTGTCCAATTTGGACTTAGGGGGGAGGGGCGCGCGGCTTCCCCTTGGCCGCCTCTCCTCTTCCACCAATTGGGCCCATGAGGCCCAATAGCCTGCGGGGGGGTTCCGGTAACCCCCCGGTACTCCGGTATATATCCGATAACCCCCGGAACCATTCCGGTGTCCGAATATAGTCATCCAATATATCAATCTTCATGTCTCGACCATTTCGAGACTCCTCGTCATGTCCGTGATCACATCCGGGACTCCGAACAACCTTCGGTACATCAAAACATATAAACTCATAATATAACTGTCATCGAAACGTTAAGCGTGCGGACCCTACGGGTTCGAGAACTATGTAGACATGACCGAGACACGTCTCCGGTCAATAACCAATAGCGGAACCTGGATGCTCATATTGGCTCCCACATATTCTACGAAGATCTTTATCGGTCAGACCGCATAACAACATACGTTGTTCCCTTTGTCACCGGTATGTTACTTGCCCGAGATTCGATCGTCGGTATCTCAATACCTAGTTCAATCTCGTTACCGACAAGTCTCTTTACTCGTTCCGTAATACATCATCCCACAACTAACTCCTTAGTTGCAATGCTTGCAAGGATTAAGTGATGTGCATTACCGAGAGGGCCCAGAGATACCTCTCCGACAATCGGAGTGACAAATCCTAATCTCGAAATACGCCAACCCAACAAGTACCTTTGGAGACACCTGTAGAGCACCTTTATAATCACCCAGTTACGTTGTGACGTTTGGTAGCACACAAAGTGTTCCTCCGGTAAACGGGAGTTGCATAATCTCATAGTCATAGGAACATGTATAAGTCATGAAGAAAGCAATAGCAACATACTAAACGATCGAGTGCTAAGCTAACGGAATGGGTCAAGTCACTCACATCATTCTCCTAATGATGTGATCCCGTTAATCAAATGACAACTCATGTCTATGGCTACGAAACATAACCATCTTTGATCAATGAGCTAGTCAAGTAGAGGCATACTAGTGACACTCTATTTGTCTATGTATTCACACAAGTATTATGTTTCCGGTTAATACAATTGTAGCATGAATAATAAACATTTATCATGATATAAGGAAATAAATAATAACTTTATTATTGCCTCTAGGGCATATTTCCTTCATGTGCGTCGTGTCGAAAAGCTCTCGCAGCGTCTGGTGCTCGGCCGGGTCAAACTCCCACATATTGAATGCCCGTCTTTGACACGGGAGGATTCGGCGAAAAAGCATGACCTGGACCACGTTGACAAGCTTGATTTTCTTGCTTATCATATTCTTGACACAGTTCTGTAGTCCGGTCAGCTCCACCGATGAACCCCAGGATAGGCCCTTCTCTTTCCAGGAGGTGAGCCGCATGGGGATGCCGGATCGAAATTCGGGGGCCGCCACCCAGTTGGTGTCGCGCGGCTCGGTGATGTAGAACCACCCCGATTGGCACCCCTTCACGGTCTCCACATAGGAGCCTTCGAGCCAGGTGACGTTGGGCATTCTGCCCACCATGGCGCCTCCACACTCCGCTTGCTGGCCGACCACCACCTTTGGTTTCACGTTGAAGGTCTTCAGCCATAGGCCGAAGTGGGGCTTGATGCGGAGGAAGGCCTCGCACACGATGATAAACACCGAGATGTTGAGGATGAAATTGGGGGCCAGATCATGGAAGTCCAGCCCGTAGTAGAACATGAGCCCGCGGACAAATGTGTGGAGAGGAAATCCCAGTCCGCGGACGATGTGGGTGAGGAATACAACCCTCTCATGGGGTTCTGGAGTAGGGAAGATCTACCCCGCGTCTGGGAGCCGGTGCGCGATGTCTGCGGCCAGGTATCCGGCTTCCCGGAGCTTCGTAATGTCCTCCTCCGTAACGGAGGAGACCATCCACTTGCCTCCCGCTCCGGACATGTTTGGAACGGCTTTGCGGAGAAGATGAGAACTTGGGCGTTGGAGCTCGAGTGCGCGTGAATGGATGGGCAGGGGAAGAAGAAGGCGTGGGTGAAAAAGAGGAATCCTTGTCCCTTTATAAAGGCGGTAGAAACTGTGCGCCTCCCCACTTGCCCCGTAAAATCGCTTATTCCCAAAGCGCCGCGATTGATGGCACGGTTGGGTTACCCACACCCGTATTGATGAGAATCCCGTGATAAGGGGACACGATCTCTGCTTCGACAAGACGTGCCAAGAAAGCCGCCTCGCAATATGTGCAGTAGCTGGTTGAGAAAAACGGTTCGAATAATGACCGGGCCGTGGCGTGATGTCACGCTATGAAATTTGTCATCGGATTAGATTTGTGGGATATTGTACTCTCTACGGTGGTATGTGGAATTTGTTTTGTAGAGCCGGACACGATCCTTGTGTTCATAATCTTCTATGGAGTATTCGGTGGAGGAACCCGCCTTGCAATGCCGGAGACAATCTACGCGCCGGACTCATCGTCATTGAAGCCTGGTTCAGGGGCTACTGAGGGAGTCCTGGATTAGGGGGTCCTCGGACAGCCGGACTATATACTTTGGCCGGACTGTTGGACTATGAAGATACAAGATTGAAGACTTCGTCCCGTGTCCGGGTGGGACTCTCCTTTGCGTGGAAGGCAAGCTTGGCAATTCGGATATGTAGATCTCCTCCCTTGTAACCGACTCTGTGTAACCCTAGCCCCCTCCGGTGTCTATATAAACCGGAGGGTTTAGTCCGTAGGACAACAACAATCATAATCATAGGCTAGCTTCTAGGGTTTAGCCTCTACGATCTCGTGGTAGATCAACTCTTGTAATACTCATATCATCAAGATCAATCAAGCAGGAAGTAGGGTATTACCTCCATCGAGAGGGCCCGAACCTAGATAAACATTGTGTCCCCTGCCTCCTGTTACCATCCGCCTTAGACGCACAGTTCAGGACCCCCTACCCGAGATCCGCCGGTTTTGACACCGACATGGGGCACAAGTTCACGCCCACAGCGTCGGCCTTCTCCGGGGCCGTGCACGACCAGCCCCACCAGGGGTGGGGGGAATGCGGCCACCGGCGGCTCCTCCATCACCTCCTCCTTCGCCACCATCTCCAGCTCGGGGATGGCGACCTCGCCGGCGGCGGAGCGGGCCAGCATCTCCTCGAGGCCCTCCCACTATCGATCATCGTGCGTGCGCATGGAGTCCTCCATGACGCGCGCAACGAGACGGGCCTCCTCCTCCTCCGTCATGCGAGGAGGTGGTGGTGGCGATGGAGATGGCGAAGGCGACGGCGTGGGTGTGACGCCGCGCACCCGCCTACGCCCGCGCTCCTGGGGAGCAGGCGCTGCGCGCTCCCGACGTGGCCGCCGCGGCCCCGTCGATGTGCCGGCGAAGAACGACGCGCGCCTGGTGTCGTCCTCGTCACGAAACCAGGTGTCCCAGAGCCCGGAGTCGGGGGCGTACCTGGCGTCGTAGAAGAGGTCATCGGGGAGGAGGCGGCGGCGGCGCTCGATCTCCTCGTCGCGCGTTCGGCCGCTCGTCGGGACCGGCGGGATCGGGACCCGGTCGGCGGAGAGATGCCAGTTATTGGGGAGGTGGACGTCGCTCCAGGGGAGCGGCGTCCTCGTCTCCCAATAATGGCGGCACACCGACGCGCGGATGTAATGCCGGTCGCGCTCGCCGGCGGACGTGGGCGTGATGGAGAACACGGGCGGCGCGGGGGGCCGGCGTGGTGGCAATGGCGACGCGGGCTCCTCCTTCTTCACCGAGCCGCGGCGGCGTCCCGACAAGGAGCCAGCCTCGCGGTCGTGCTTGCCTTTGCGGCCGTAGTTCCATAGCCCCATGGCTGCGGGCGGCCGGCCGGCCGGCGAGTTCTTGGCTAGGGTTTGGGACTGGGGCTGTTGGGTTTCGAGGAGGCCGCGGGGTGGCGTGGGGCAGTGTGGATGACGACCGGTCCACGGTTCCCACTTAAAGAAGGACAGCGACCTTTCGATGTGCGGATGACAGGTGGGGCCGCCCGCTCGTACGCATTGATGTGGGCGGGTGGGAGGTAGGTGGCCGCCTGCCACGCGGCCCCGACGCGGACGAGGCGCGCGTCCGTTTGTTGTCCGCTGCGACTCGAGTCGGCCCGGACACAAAAGGGACAAGATGGGTCCGGGCCGTTGCGCGTTGGGCCGCCTCGTTTGTCCCATTTACCCTAAATGGACGGGGCCGGACAGAATGGGGTCGCGCGGTGGAGTTGGCCTAACCCTAGCGTAGGAGCACAATCGCTTTGCGATCGCCCCCTACGGCCTTAGCGTGTGAAAATGAACAAAACTGGCCCTTATCTGAAACTTCAACACAAAATGGCCTCAATCTGAAAATATTTCATGAAATGGCCCTCTTTTGCATGACGCCCGCGGCTAAGGCGCCATGCTAAAGAGCATGGCGCCCCGGCTATGGCGCCATGGTAGCGAC